>NC_092210.1:7219846-7229982 GCF_043381705.1 Parasteatoda tepidariorum
TATATATATATATATTAATTTTGAACCGAATAAAACAAAGCAAGAGTCAATAAGAGTAATGGTTAAGAAGTTATAAGGAGTTTGTGTAGAAGAAGTGCTATTTTACACTTGCTCTTATTTACGCATCTTCTGTTGCTATACAGGAAAAACGAAGTATTGTTTCCGATGTATTTTTTTTTTATCTCTAAATTGAATTAGACGAAACACGAATCAAAGGATAAAACTGTTTTGGGTAGAGCAATCAAGAGTTTTGAATAAGTTAATTTGAAACGAAAGAGTTTAACACTTTTTTTTTAACCTATTTATGCACAGGCACAAAAAGAGGTCTGTATATGAAAAACTTGTATCTCAGAAAAGAAAAAAAAAAAAATTTAGTTCATATTTCTTTATACCAAGTGATTATTTCGTTCTATTACCTACCACTCCAGCTTTAAAAAAAACAATATGTTTTTAACTTCAGATACAAATAGAGATATTTATATTATTAAAATTTTTTAGTAGACAGAATTATTTTGCATCTGAAAAATAAAATCTCATGAATGAAAAATTTCTCCTAACACTCTATCCTTTTTTGAAGAAAAAAAATGAACCATCCTTTTCAAAAGACGCTAGACACAAATTGGTTAAAAAATCAATCTTTTTTTAAGGAATTTAAATAATAACTTTGAAACATCGTTAGATTTCCTTTTTTTTAACAAAGAGAAAAAAAAACTACATTGGGCAGCTTAAAAAAAAACATTTTTCATTATTGAAGAAAAAAAATATAGCGTATTTGGAAACTAATTTGATTTCCACAAAATTTCATTTTGGGACCAAAAAATTATCTTCCATCGGAGATTCTTTAACAATATACTCAGAAATATAATATATGTGCTTGGAAATACAATATACTCAGAAGCTTTTAAGCATCCAATGCTCAAATGTATCCGAAAGGTAAGCATTAATAAAATAATAAAAAAGACGTAGTAAATTGAAACAAAATATCTTCAATGCCATTAAAGAATAATTTGTTATACCGTTTTTCTTTATTTTATGGACTATTCTTTTGAATTTTATATCTATTATTACTAAATTGGAGCTATTTTTATTAAATTAAAAGATACTATTACTGTCGTCGTCGATGCTTCAGAAAATATTTCACAAACGCACACGCTCATTATTAGAAAAAAAAACCGCTGAATGAAATTTTTTTTTTTTTATCCTTCTTAGAGAAGAACTTAAGAAACATTTCGATTTGTAATAAAGATTTAAGTACTGCGGATGTAAGGTTTTGAGTTATTTAATGTTAAAGAAATTTATTTAATGAAATAAAATGTTTTTAGAAATGTAGATACATAGAAATAGGTAATTTGAAAATAATGTCTGTGTAATACCTTTCTAATATGGAAATATAAAGAATAGCATTGCTGTTTTGGAAGCTCTAAGAAAACTGAACAAGAAGTTGGGGGAAATGAAATCAAAATTTTATGGAAGAAGTGCAGGACAGGAAAGTATGTTTTTAGAAATGTAGATTCATCGAAATAAGTATTTTAAAAATAATGTCTGCGTAATACCTTTTTAACATAAAATTAATCGGAGACTATGAGAAATACTGAACTGCTATAAGTAATACTGCGGAAGCTATAAGCAATACTGAAGAAATGGAATATAAAATCGAAAACCTATGGCGGAAGTATATAATGGAACTGCAAAAAAATACACTGGGGGAAATGAGCAAGAAAACAAACAAGAAATAGATAAACAGAGACACTTTAAGACAAATAGAAGAAAGAAAGAAACTAAAAGGAACTGCAAATCAGAGGGATTGCAAAATGAATATTAAAAACAAAATGGTGAGAATTGCATAAGATGGTGAATCGCTGTGCTAGGAGCTACTACATTTCTTATTCGGATGAGAGGTATACACAATCCAATCCAGCTGCATTCAGATGACGTCTTATGGTGTCACTGCGAGTCCATAATCGTATTCTTTAATATTTTTTAACACGTTAGCGGTGACCGGCATTAGAAATTTCATTAGAAAGTGAGGTTATTGTTTTATGCGTTTTTTTAAAGTTGAATGGGATCAAAACAATGGCAATAGAATTAACATACATTTTAAACGTCTTAAAAGCTTTTTGCACAAAAAGATACAAAAGTTTTGTTCTTATGCTTATTTATACGTCGAACATTGCAAAACAGACAAGTGAAACATTGTTTCTTTAGTAATTTTACTCTACATCAAATACAATTAAGTTATAGTTTCTAACTAATGGTTTCGAAGTTGTTAGGGTTTCATGAGTCTAAGAGTCTAAGCCAAAAATTATAATTTTCTTATGAAACCCTCATTTTTTCTTCACTATTAGTTCTATCGACTTAATATTGATTCTATTCATTTCATTAGATTCAGCTCACAAAGTACATCAGTAGTAATACCTAACTTGTTTAGATAGCAATATTTAACCTGTACAGGAACGGTGAAAAGAGAAAGAAGCTCTCTCCCAAGCCCACAGGCTGTGGGTGCATACATAGGCATGGGAATGGGCGATTTTTCCCATTAAGCCTAATTTAATTTAATAAATCATATAAAATCATTACTGCAATTAAATACTCTGAGATTTGCAGATTATTATCATTGATTATACTTGATATAGAATGAAAACGTACTGTAATTAAAGGTCCACGATACTTAAAAATACAACTGCAAGCTAACCCAAAACTTACGAAATACTATCTAGAAAACGTCAAATCTAAACCCAATAATCGTTCAGTTCTTTTCTCACTCCATCAAAATAATAAACAAAAACCCAGAGCTCAGTAATTCTCGTGAGCGCAATTTTCTGTTCTAGAAATATTTCAGCATTCATTAATAGCGGGTTCAATGTTTCGCTGATTTATTAATTCACTGTCTTTTTTCACTTCATTCTCTTGCTATATCATAATTTTTTTTTCTTTAATGGCGGGCACTTGGAACTATTGTCCATTGGCCACAGAAAGTGCCAGAACTGCTAACTCTCTTTTCGTTACCCAGTGGGCACACACTCATNACGGCGGTGGAGCAGCGTCGCCCACGTCTCACTACCACAACCCGTTTATCGGGCGGGTCACATTCACACACAAAAGAGAAAGGACATAGAACACAGATAGAGAGAAAGAAACATCCATGCCTTGCCCGGGATTCGAACCCAGAACCTTTCTGATGCAAAGACAGTTCCCTGCCCCCTAAACAGGCCGGTCGGCATATCATAAATTATTTATAGAGTTCTTGCAATTGCCTTTGCGATGCTAGTCCATAATGATGTGCTTCAAAAATTAAAAACAAACAAACAATCTTAGGAATACATAATTTTAAAATGCCACTAGATCAATAAATGTAGGAAAATTGCGTATTTTTAACGTGATGTACAGTAAAAAAATTAAGCAATTTTAAATTTAAAAAAAAAAACTCTTTTTCTCTGGCAATTGCAACACATTTTGCATACACGTACACATTTTGAACTAGGAAAAGTTTAAAAACTCCGACACGTAAAAATATATTAAATTACAAGAAAAAAAAAACATGTGACGCTGTCAAAATGGCCTGTTGACGAAACGACCTGTCGAAGAAATGGCCATTTCGACAAACCCTGTCATTGAAATGATCTGTGGTCTGTGAAACGGCCTGTAGATAAAGTGATAATCGCCGAAATAAACGCGACCCCATTTTATTATTTTTTAAATATTTTATAATGTTCTGACTGAAAATAACTTTATTTCACACTTGTTTCTCTAAATTTTCCTTCATTTTAGATATGAACCTTGTAATGTTTACCATATTTTGCGAGATACTTCATAAAAAATGTCTTTCATTAAAAATAATTTTTTTAATTGTTTAAAATTGTCAACTACTTAAAAAGTGAGCAATGTTTAAAAGAGTAGCCAGTGTTAAAAATACTACAACTAGCCGCTAGTCAGAAGCAAAATTTACCGATTTCGCCCAACACCTTTTGTTGCTTTACGCTTACGGAAATCACGAGTTATATGAATGCTTTGCTTTCAAATATTAGGGGGACCGGGAAGCAATGTCGTTTCGGCCCATTAATTATTCGTTAGTTTTAAAAACCAATTCATTTTTTCGATTCATTATCGATCCGCAATTGACATTCGGTGCATTGATCTTTATAATAAATATCAAATGCACCGAAATGACATTACTGTCCGGTCCCCCTATTGTATCTGTCCTTTGCGTGCTAATGTCAAAAACTGTTATACTTCCCTATCGTTGGTACTATTGATTGCTCTAATGATGTTTCAAAGTAAGAGTGATGCTTTTTTAACAAAAAAATGCTAAAGCTTTTTATTGCAATTATTTCATAAGATTCTTAATTATTTTTATTGAAGATATTGATGTTTTCTATAGTTTATAGATTAATTAAATCTGTTATCCTTAAACAAAATGTTCTTACTTATTTTATTTTTAATGAATGAAATGAATAATTTAATTTTAATGGTTTGAAAGAAAAAAATTTCGTAGCACGTATAATTTTTTTTAAAAATATTTTCTATCGAAGGAAAATACTTTGATATTGAAATTAAAATTTTTAATTTCAATATCAATTTCAATAGCAATATTGAAATTAAAATTTTTAAACCATTTTCTATTACCCTATGAATGTTTCGTGAAATAGTTACTAAAAAAAAAAAAAAACTAAACTAATACTTTTACTGGCATGCTTTTATCAATTATTTATATTTTTAACATAAAAATAATGTTGAAATACTATCGATATTCTAACGATATAACTAAGAGGCTCTGCTCCTGTTCGCTTCGCCCACCAAAACCCTTGTTTGCTTTTCATTCATCATTTTTTTCTCTTAAAAATCGATTAAAAAAAAACGATCATTTTCCTTAAATGTAAAATTATCATAATTTTACGTAAGCATCATATTTTATAAATTTGTCAATCTCAACGAAATGAAAGGATAGCTGGTAATGAAAAATAATCAACTGTATTTGACGAAACAACAACTTAGGATTGCTCAAAACAATTAAAGGATATTGAGGTTGTGTGATGATCTTGCACATGGAGAATTTTTTAAATGATTGATACATTATGGACAGACATAGTAGGCTATATGAGATAAAAATGACATTTGTTTGGCAGAAAAGAATTCGTTTTATTGAGCATTTGGGTATAAAAGGAAATAAAAACACAATTTATGCACATGAGAAAAACAAATAAAAAAAGATGTTTACTTAAAAGAAAATCGTGGTTTCCCCGGACGGCCAGCAACGTTGAACACCTTTGAGGTATCGAGTCAATGAGGTTATTAATGAGGTATTCTATCCCACTCCTCCAAAAGAGCTCTTTTTAGTTCTTGGAGAGTTTGTTGGGGGGTGATAGGCGTCCAGCAATTCGTCTGCCCAGATTGTCATAAACGTGCTCGATTGGGTTCATATCCAGAGAACACGCCAGCCATTCGATTCCTATGATTCCTTCCTCCAAAAGGAAATCATTCACCAAGCACAATGAGGCCTGCAATTGTCGTCCATTAACACGAAGTCATCTCCAATTGCAGCAACGTAAGGGACTACAATAGGTCTTCAAGATCTCATACCTATATCGGCGACCGGTCAGAGCTCCATTTCGAATAATATGGATATTGGCACGCCCATCAATGGAGATGCCAGCATAGACCATCACTGCCCCACCCCCAAATCTTACACTTTTGTGCAGGAACTCAGGAATGTTTCTAGTGCCACGTTCTCTCCAAATGAAAATACGCCAGTTATCAGGATGAACAGAAAAGCTGGTCTCGTTAGAAAAAAGAATATTGCGTTCATTCATGTCTCTTCCAGTTCAACATGCTCTGTTGCTCACTGCCTGCCGTCGCGAAGGTGCCTTGCTGTTAACGTGACACAAACCATAGGTCGGCGAGAATACATACCTACAGCGTGAAGGTGATTTCGGACCGTTTGTGTCAAAAACCGTGGTGCCAGTAACCGGTCTCCTAAAAACGGTTCCAGATCCTGGAAATCACATTTTATGAAACTCCAATGACTTCTGCTACATCGGATTGTGTTTGGCCCCCCTATGCCTGACCAACATCGCTCCAAGCTTCTGATTCGGTTAAATGGCTTCGTTGAGGAGACATCGCACTCATCGAAACAAGGCGCTTACTGAATTTCAATCATTCTTTTCGCTTTGTCTTGCGTAAGTTAAGTTGAAAGCCAAATCAAATTAGCTGGGGCTAAAGCGTTGTTTTCGACGTCAAACTCAAAATTTGTACAAATTTGTAAAATTTGTACTCAAAATCAAACGCAATATCCTTTAATTGTTTTGAGCAGTGCAGAATGGGCCACACAATATGAAATAATGAAGGAGAAGCAATTGTAATTGGGTACTTGTACTTCAAGAAGATCACAGATACTCACACATGTGATCCATGACGTATGCGCCAGCTGCCTCGTTTGTAAGCAAAATGGCGTGTTAAAGTTGTGCTAAGTTTCTTCGCATAAGTTAGACTGTTAATTAACGTGAAGTTAATTAAATACTGCGCCATACAGTAACCTTGATATATTTTTGTTTTGTGTACCTGGTAACATCAATGCATAAATAGTTTGTTTATGTTCCATATGGCTTCGTACCTATCTTTATGTCAAGTAAGAAATATATAGTGAAAGAATTGAAATCTTTTTGAAATAATCCTTGCGAATAAATATAGAAAGAGTCACTTAAGAAGTGAAATTTGATGCCACTTTTTAACAGCCAATCAGGATCGAGATACCCACACTACGTCATTTGCAGGTACCCCATTGTCAACACAATAGATATTACGATAACCTTATATCAAATAACACTTCGTATTGAAAACAGTTTTTATCGCTCGCCAGTCTTTATATTTGTAAAAATTTCCTCTATAGTTGTTAAGACGTGCTGATTGGACCATCTAGCAACATCTAATCTTTCTCTCACTTAATTTTTGATTTGTAAATTTTTTTGTAGCTTATTACATCGAGTCATGAGCGAGCTTATAAAATGAAAATCATGGGAGAGATAAAATTTTCTACAATAATGGTCAAATAATTTTTATTTAAAGAAAAAAAAAAAGAATCTGAAAATGCACTTAAAATTGCAATATCTTTCGAACAGTTTTTACTTTCTAAAAAAACGTTTATTAAGTTTATAATTATAAACGGTTCAATCAGCACGTCGAATTTCTACTCGGTATAGTTGCATTTGATAGATCTGATAATTTTTTTTTAAAAATAAAATTACAAGTTTATTAGTTAATAATTCTGGAACTAATAATCTAATCTTATCATAAATTTTTTATCCCACCAAACTCCTAGTAAATTTTTCTATTCACCTTCTTAATTTCGATTTTCTAAGTTTCTTAGAATTTACGAGCAAAACAAAATGTATTTAGGTGAACATCTAAAAGAGCGACGGAGTAAGAGAGAAATATGCAATTTTTAATGCAAAAGGGGAAAAAAACTTTTTGATTGTACTTGATATAAAATCAGAATCTTATCTGTTAACCCTTCTAAGATAAGTCTTGTGGCCTTCATCAGGAAAAGGCGTCTTAATCTAAGTGATGTGTATTACCTTGATTATAAGTTAGAACTCACTGAGAAAGTCAAGTTTCATGGGGTTTTCTTTGACTCCAAACTTAACGGTGGTTATTATCTAGAATACTGTGTCCGCAGGGCAAAGTAGATATTCCGGTCTTGCAGAAATGTTATTGGTAGGGCATGTGTCTCAAGATAGTTTACTGGATATACTCAATGAAGTGATTATATGTCTCTAAGGAATGCTTTTCATACGCCCTTCATGATCCATTTTCCTACTAGAGATGAGTGACTCAAATCTCCTCGGTGGCTTAGAGGCTACTGTCTGGTATGGTACACAGATGGATCAAGGCTTGGTCTTAAATCGGGGCAGGAATCTAATGCTCCAATGATGGTACCAAACTCCACTTTCCTATAGGTATTTATTCCTCTGTTTTTCTGGTTGAGGTCTATGCTATCATCTTGTACTGCAGGATATGTTTAGACAAGGGTTATCTGAATATACCTATCGACATCTGTTCTGCTCTTCTGTAACTATCAAGATATAAATTCACATCTTCTCAGGGGCGGATTAAGGCCTAGGCAACCTAGTAATTTTTGGAGTCCGAAAATTAGGTTTTTATTTTTTATAATTAATTTTTATTTTTATTTAACAGAAAAACGTGATATTCATAATTATTGATGAAACGTATCCAAACTATGCCGAATCGTTGATTGATAAAGTAGAAAAGTGTGGAATAGCGTTCCCATGCTTATGCATTCACGCTCGCGAGTGTCGATGTGAGTAAATACGATCGAGCCTCGCGCCTATCGAACCTTTACTATGCATGTGTTTAAAAAGTCAAACGTAGCTATTTAAAATCAGTGTCTCCTGAACGTATTGCATCCTATATGAGTTGTGATTGAAAATTGTGCAATTATGACTTTACCTAAGACTTGATTGCAAATAGATTGTTTTGGATTCATAGTTAATACTTTCTGGTATTCCTAAAATAAAAATGTAAGTTTTTATAAAATTATTACATTATTTAATTAAAATAATATATAATATAAAATACCGCAAATTGTGTTTTTGTTTGTGATATTGAGTACAAATAAATTTAATTGAAGATCATTTTCTTCCTTCTTTTTAGTACGCGTTCTTTAAAATGAGTTCTTATAAACATTTAAGTGGAAGTGAAAAACGAAAACGAAAAGCAGATCGAGATAAAGTGGCAAAACAAATGAAAATATCGTTGGAAATTTTTTTAACTTTAGATGGAGAGCAATTACAAGGAAAAACCAAAATATAAATTTAAAATCATCTCAAAGTAATGATGAAACTAAGAGTTTTGAAAGCGATATTGCATTATGGCCAGAATACTTAACAGAAGCCATGCGAGAGTATTATATAAAAAAATCCACCAAAATCAATAAATGGATCTTTGGAATCATCTTCTATTCCATGCAACGAAGGGTCAAAACAAATCACAAGAAAAATAACTATTGCCTCCTTCTTCAGAACAATTAATAGCGGGGGAAAAATTAAAAGAGATTGGTTGGCTTATACTGAAACCAACAATTTATTGTACTGTTACGTCTGTGAATTATTTTCCAAGTAAACAACGCTAATGACAAAAGGGACGAATAATTGGAAAAATGTACATAAAAAATTGTCAGAGCATGAAAATTCCTGTGACCACATTAACTCCATTTTAATTATTGTAACAAGATCTAAAATTACCGGATGCATTGTCACTGAACTGGAAAAACAAATTATAAGTGAAAAAAAATATTGGAGGGAAGTACTTAAACGTGTGTAGCGACAATCAAATTTATTTCTTCATACTCTTTAGCCTTTCGTGGTAAAGATGAAATGTTTTTAAGTGAAAATAATAGTAATTATATAGGTGCTTTGGAACATTTATCCGTGCTCGATACATTTATGCGGGAACACATGAAAAAATATACAAACTGCGGAACCGGTAGTATAAACTATTTGTCGTTTACAATATGTGATGAATTTATTTCTATTATATTGAAAGATTTACAACTCGCAATAGTGAACGAAATAAAGGAAGCAAAATTTTACTCTCTAATTATTGATTCAACACCTGATGTATCTCACGTAGATCAGTTGACCGTCAGCGTATTGACAAAACATACCGTAGATTGTAAACGTGGCGATTGCAGGTGGAGTTGGCGATGGATTACGCGTAAATGTGGTGGGAGAACGAAATTACATTAACCTAAGCAGTGTAATTCGATATTTTCTTCTTCTCCTCGACTAGCCATTATGAATAAAAATAACTCATTAATTCCTTTTAGCAGAGAAAATAAAAAAGAAAATAACACCTTTTTATTGTCAGGATCACTTTACAAATACACTGTATTCATATTTTATTAAGCGCTATAATTTATATTTTATAAAACGATCTAGTTTTTTGATAAAACAGATTCAATTTTTTAATTTTTTTTACAAGAATTGTGTTTGCGAAGAAATAAAAATAATTTATTAATGAACCAATCACAAAAAATAACGTAACATTTTAATACTATGTTTTATTGAAACGCTATTTTGAAGAATTAATTCTATTTAACTTTTATTGTAAGAAAACATAACCTG
>NC_092210.1:7230491-7311482 GCF_043381705.1 Parasteatoda tepidariorum
AAAAAAAAAAAAAAAAAAAAAAAAAAAAAAAAAAAAAAAAAAAAAAAAAAAAAAAAAAAAAAAACTAAACTAATACTTTTACTGGCATGCTTTTATCAATTATTTATATTTTTAACATAAAAATAATGTTGAAATACTATCGATATTCTAACGATATAACTAAGAGGCTCTGCTCCTGTTCGCTTCACCCACCAAAACCTTTGTTTGCTTTTCATTCATCATTTTTTTCTCTTAAAAATCGATAAAAAAAACGATCATTTTCCTTGAATATAAAATTATCATAATTTTACGCAAGCATCACATTTTATAAATATGTCAATCTCAACGAAATGAAAAGATAGCTGGTTATGAAAAATAATCAACTGTATTTGAAGAAACAACAACTTAGGATTGCTCAAAACAATTAAAGGATATTGAGGTTGTGTGATGATCTTGCACATGGAGAATTTTTTAAATGATTGATACATTATGGACAGACATAGTAGGCTATATGAGATAAAAATGACATTTGTTTGGCAGAAAAGAATTCGTTTTATTGAGCATTTGGGTATAAAAGGAAATAAAAACACAATTTATGCACATGAGAAAAACAAATAAAAAAAGATGTTTACTTAAAAGAAAATCGTGGTTTCCCCGGACGGCCAGCAACGTTGAACACCTTTGAGGTATCGAGTCAATGAGGTTATTAATGAGGTATTCTATCCCACTCCTCCAAAAGAGCTCTTTTTAGTTCTTGGATAGTTTGGGGGGTGGTAGGCGTCCAGCAATTCATCTGCCCAGATTGTCATAAACGTGCTCGATTGGGTTCATATCCGGAGAACACGCTGGCCATTCGATTCCTATGATTCCTTCCTCCAAAAGGAAATCATTCACCAAGCACAATGAGGCCTGCAATTGTCGTCCATTAACACGAAGTCATCTCCAATTGCAGCAACGTAAGGGACTACAATAGGTCTTCAAGATCTCATACCTATATCGGCGACCGGTCAGAGCTCCATTTCGAATAATATGGATATTGGCACGCCCATCAATGGAGATGCCAGCATAGACCATCACTGCCCCACCCCCAAATCTTACACTTTTGTGCAGGAACTCAGGAATGTTTCTAGTGCCACGTTCTCTCCAAATGAAAATACGCCAGTTATCAGGATGAACAGAAAAGCTGGTCTCGTTAGAAAAAAGAATATTGCGTTCATTCATGTCTCTTCCAGTTCAACATGCTCTGTTGCTCACTGCCTGCCGTCGCGAAGGTGCCTTGCTGTTAACGTGACACAAACCATAGGTCGGCGAGAATACATACCTACAGCGTGAAGGTGATTTCGGACCGTTTGTGTCAAAAACCGTGGTGCCAGTAACCGGTCTCCTAAAAACGGTTCCAGATCCTGGAAATCACATTTTATGAAACTCCAATGACTTCTGCTACATCGGATTGTGTTTGGCCCCCCTATGCCTGACCAACATCGCTCCAAGCTTCTGATTCGGTTAAATGGCTTCGTTGAGGAGACATCGCACTCATCGAAACAAGGCGCTTACTGAATTTCAATCATTCTTTTCGCTTTGTCTTGCGTAAGTTAAGTTGAAAGCCAAATCAAATTAGCTGGGGCTAAAGCGTTGTTTTCGACGTCAAACTCAAAATTTGTACAAATTTGTAAAATTTGTACTCAAAATCAAACGCAATATCCTTTAATTGTTTTGAGCAGTGCAGAATGGGCCACACAATATGAAATAATGAAGGAGAAGCAATTGTAATTGGGTACTTGTACTTCAAGAAGATCACAGATACTCACACATGTGATCCATGACGTATGCGCCAGCTGCCTCGTTTGTAAGCAAAATGGCGTGTTAAAAGTTGTGCTAAGTTTCTTCGCATAAGTTAGACTGTTAATTAACGTGAAGTTAATTAAATACTGCGCCATACAGTAACTTTGATATATTTTTGTTTTGTGTACCTGGTAACATCAATGCATAAATAGTTTGTTTATGTTCCATATGGCTTCGTACCTGTCTTTGTGTCAAGTAAGAAATATATAGTGAAAGAATTGAAAGAATTGATATTTGATGCCACTTTTCAACAGCCAATCAGGATCGAGATACCCACACTACGTCATTTGCAGGTACCCCATTGTCAACACAATAGATATTACGATAACCTTATTTTAAATAACACTTCGTATTGAAAACAGTTTTTATCGCTCGCCAGTCTTTATATTTGTAAAAATTTCCACTATTGTTGTTAAGATGTGCTGATTGGACCATCTAGCAACATCTAATCTTTCTCTCACTTAAAATATAGGAAAGTTAAATTTAAGAAAGCGAAATTTAAAAAAGTTAAGCTTTGAATAAAGTTAAATTAAAAATTTGAAAGTTAAATTTAAGTTAAATATAATAAAGTTGATTAATATAAGAAAGTCCGATTTTTCTATTACAGGAATTTACATTCCTTGGTGTAGAAAAATTTGTTTGCTACCTCTTCGTCATAGTGTTATAAACTGTAAGACGTGCAAGAAAGTATTCTTCAAAAATTGAAAAATTTTTAAAATGATGTAGAATTAAAATTTCCTTATAAAGATTAAATTATTGCGCGTGATGTGTATTTGGTTGAACATTTATTAAAATGATTTTAAGACTCCTGTTTTAACTCTCCACGTGTCGGTATCAAACCTTGGACTAAATGTTCTTACAGTTAGGTATTTTTCTCTTAATTAATTTTTTTTAACCGTCGTTGAACAGCAGACCCAATTTTGGGTTTACGAATATTAATGTTCAACTCTGCAGCCTTGTTATTTTGAATCCAGTTCAAAAGACAAGGGAACTTCTCGATCAATTATTGGGAGAAAATTTGCCTTTGTGGAGGACTTTTTGAATGAAACTAATCCGCATTTGCATTACATGGAGAGGAAAAACACAAAAATATCACATTGGAAGTTAGGTATGGTTATTTAAATTGCTCAAATCATTTTAGGTAAAGAATTCTCTAAGTTTTTTACTTAGTTACAAGCTTCATGAGGTAAAAATTTTATATACCAAAATTTAATTTGAAAAAAAAAATTTGTAAAAAATCAACCGTTACACTTTTTTCTTCACTTTTCTATATTAATTGCTATTAAGTACATATTTTAAAAATATGACAATTAATAATTATTTCTGAATAAAAAATATGACAAATAAAAAAATTTCTAAACATAACAAATGTAAAAACAAGAAAATTATGACTCATAAACAAATTTGAATTCAGAGATAAAATTCAGAAATATGATTTGTGAGAACTATAATTTAAGAATAAGAAATATAATTTTCTATTCTGTAATGCAGCTTAATTTTTATTTTTAATTGCCTTTAAGTGCATAGAAAAGTAATAATTATTTTAAAATAAAAATTTAACAAATATCATAACTATTGATAATTATAAAAAATAAACAAAGCTTAATTATTCATAAATAATATCTTAAAGTGACTGCATGGTTAATAATATTTATTTAGCATGCTGTCACGGTAAAAAAAAAAGTTTTCATAATGTTACTTGAAGTTCAGTATGGGATTAATATGAGGTTCCATATGAGGTTCTAATTGCGATAAAAACATAATTTTTTCCCGATTTGAAATGATTTTTGAGTAACAAAAAGAAAATTTGAAACATTTTAGTTCTTTTATGACCAGAACCCCTTAAAGGGGGAAAAAAGTAATTTTTGATCCTAATATTTGTCTTTTGAGTAACAAAAAGAAAATTTGAAACTTTTATTTTTTTTTATGACCAGAACCCCTTAAAGGGGGAAAAAAGTAATTTTTAATTCTAATATTTGTTTTTTGAATAACAAAAAGAAAATTTGAAACTTTTTAGTTCTTTTATGTATGTATATACCAGATAATGATAATTTCCCGTATTTTTTGTATTTGATAAAATTCTCTAAAAGAAACTTGTCTCAACTTGTCAGTTATGTTGTCAGTTTTAATGCCTTTTCTTTCCTTAAAATGCCTTTTCTTTCAAAAGTTTCAATATCGTAATTTTTTTAATAATATCGATTATTTTGATAAATCTTTATATTTATTACAGTGAGCAGCTTCAGAAATCTAAATCTTAAAAGTATAAAATAACATGGAATTGTTTTATTTTGTTGTTTTTAATGATCCATCGAAATGATCTATTAGAATTAAAAAAAAATCTTAACTGTCACTTCAGCTTACTAGTCGAAAATGTTATAATTTATTTTCACAACAGAAATGATGATATTTTTTATGAACCAGCAAGACTGAAATGAAACAGTTACATCAATTTTCTTAGAATTTTACTTTTACGTTCAGAAAATTACACAGCTTATCAAAGATAGCCTTTAAGGAACTTTTTAGAAATAAGTTATACCTTTGAAAGTTATTTATTTGTTCTTTTTTTACGGCATTTACAAATAAATTGCTTATATTACCCACTTTTAACATTATTCTCTGTTATTATTATTATGGCTATAATAATTTTATGTTAAAGATTTAAAATTAAGAATGTCGTTCCTTTATTAAGTAATCACAAGATATTACTTAATAATTTAGCATTATTTGATAAAAATATAAATACCGTTTAACAACAAAAAGCTGATAAATAAATCTTTTTAATAAGTTATATTTTCTTTTAAAATAGACTTCATTATAAAACTGTGCTCTCTCAAAATATGCAGGTTAAGAAATTTATACTAAATAACTGTTTTAGATCAATAAGGAAGAATTTTCGTATTATTGTTAAATAATATCTTTGGCGACAAATTTTTAAAGTGACTATAGTTTGGAGATATTTATACAATAATAGATGTAGTTGGCAAAAGTAATAGTTAAAATGAAGTGAGTTTCTAGTAAAGGTTAATTTAGTTCATTCAAATTTCAAAATTCAAATTTTTAGGTCTAAATCAAACTTACATAGCAAGCAACAATATTTGCTTAAACAATGGATTAAATGTCAACATAGTTTTTTAAAGTGGTGGAATTTAATTAGATTCAAAACGGTGAAACTATATTTAAAAAATTGTAAAAAATTAAGATTAGGAAAAAGTTATAAAAAAATATTTGTATTTGAATTGTAATTGAAAGAAAAAAAATTAAATAAGTAATCGAGATAAAATCTTGCTGAAATCGAGGTTTTACTCTAACATAAAAAGTTTTTCGAGTTAGCAAATCAATTTAAAAAAAAATTTAACAAACTTTATTTGATTATAGAGAAACTTTAAATTTATTTTTAAATGAATAATTACTTTAAATGAATAATTAATTTAAATGAATTACTTTTATATGACTGCATAGTAAAATTTTATAAATTTAAATACTTTGGTTATTATTAGTTCTCAAAAAAATCAAATCAAAATATTAAACAATTCAAGATATAGTTTGAAAAGTACATGTTAAATAAAATGATAAAGCCATTTTGAAAGTAAATAAAGCCGTTTTAAAGTTTAAAAAAATATTTTTTTTAGTTTTTCTAAGAAACGAGAAAAAGAATAGGAGAACGAGAAAAAGACTAATTAGAGATGTTGAGTGAGTTGGCACCCGCGAGTTGCAATCCCCATTTTCTTCGACAGTGGTCAGTCAATTAGTTTCGGGTTACATGATTTAAGGTCTCATTTTTTTTTATGTATCTTAAATCAAGTGATTATATGGTGAGCAAATTTTGTTAAGGGCATAACAAATTGGAAACATCAGTAAATGCTTAAATAATTTGTAATATATGAATCTCAAACATGCTATGTCGCAACTACAGCGAGAGAAAAAAGAAACGAATAAGGTCAAGCAAAATAAAAAGTATGTAATTCCACTCACTTATAATTGTCAATTAAAACGACATAAATGAAGAAATTAGAACATTAAATTTGAAAGAAGAGTAAAATTCGATTACTTTTTGAAATAAATAAATATCAATTAGCAATTTGAACATAATCATAAAATCTTGATTGGAAATGTCACAAAGAGCGCACTATGTTTCAGATGATCATACATTTAATTCATTGAGCATAAAATATGTGAACCAAAAATATGTTGAACAAAATTATCTTAACCATACAGTCTAAGAAAAAAAAATTTAGTTAAACAAGATATTTAAAGAAAATTATATGTTTAAATTGAGAAAAAAGAACCTTAATTTAAGAAAATTACTTAAAAAAATTTCACATAAAATAACTCTAAACTGCTATATAAAAAAAGGAAATAAAAGTTTAAGAAAATTAAAAGATTAGAATTATATAAAAGAGTAAATTGTTACGTTACACAAAGTGTACATGCGACATTATTATTATCAGAATAATGCAGTTCTGCATAAAATTTTAAGATAAAGTCATTTAAATCGGCGTCTGATTTTTTTAACCGTTTTACAATTGTTATTTAAAGGGGCAAATTACATTAAATATACTATTATGAATGACGGTTTAAGAGATTCATTAAATGATTTAGAAATTAACTTTCAGCTTCATGCACAAATTGGTGAATGAAAAAATTGTATTTAAAATGCATCCATCCGTTTGGTAAGCGAAAATATTAAATTACAGTTNCCGGACTAATTAAAGGACGCGATGGAAAAGTCCGCACTTGTACTTTACGATCTGATGGCAAGGAAATATCCCGACCCGTTCAACTGATCATTCCTCTTGAGGTTGATCAGGGTGGGGAGGATGTTCCAGACGCAACTGCGTGAACGCAGATGCGGTGATTATTTATTATATTATTTATTATATTATTTCTTACATTATTCTTTTGTTGGCAACATGTATATATTCTTTGTGTACTTTTGTGATAGTAAAAGAGTTTGTTCCTTTTGATATTTGTTTTAGTGTTGATTGTAATTAGGAAACATTTACGTTTACAACCAACACACAGTCTAAGAAAAAAAAATTTAGTTAGACAAGATATTTAAAGAAAATTATATGTTTAAATTGAGAAAAAAGAACCTTAATTTAAGAAAATTACTTAAAAAAATTTCACATAAAATAACTCTAAACTGCTATATAAAAAAAGGAAATAAAAGTTTAAGAAAATTAAAAGATTAGAATTATATAAAAGAGTAAATTGTTACGTTACACAAAGTGTACATGCGACATTATTATTATCAGAATAATGCAGTTCTGCATAAAATTTTAAGATAAAGTCATTTAAATCGGCGTCTGATTTTTTTAACCGTTTTACAATTGTTATTTAAAGGGGCAAATTACATTAAATATACTATTATGAATGACGGTTTAAGAGATTCATTAAATGATTTAGAAATTAACTTTCAGCTTCATGCACAAATTGGTGAATGAAAAAATTGTATTTAAAATGCATCCATCCGTTTGGTAAGCGAAAATATTAAATTACAGTTGTGAACTCACCAAATTTATTGCAACAATATACTTTTAATTTTAAAATTACTAATTTAATTTTAAATTGCTAATTGAATTTAAAATTACTAATTAAATTTGAAATTACTAATTTAATTTTAAATTACTAATTTAATTTTAAAATTACTAATTTAATTTTAAATTACTAATTTATTTTTAAAATTACTAATTTAATATAATTAATAATTTAATATACTTTAATTTTTTCAAAAAATGATTACTCGGAAAAATGATTTATGTTCACTTAATAGTATCATAAGGGAAATATTTGGACGTGGGAAGCGGAGGCACAAGTTTTCTTTTTAATACATATATTTTTAGTTGAATAATTTTGAACTGTTATAATGGGTAGAGAAAAGAAAAGCATTTATTGCAACTAATTCTGCAAAGCTCCACTGATAATTTTAATTAAGAGATCAAGGTGGAGTAACGGACTATGTCTTTAATAAAAGCATCTTTTTTTTAAAAAAAAAAGAAGAAAAAAAGGAATTTGCGCTTTGATAGAAACTATTTCTCCATGTCTATTTTCACCGTGTAACAATTGTCTAAATTTAGTAATCCTAAAAATGCAACAGATGGCGCACCAATCGTTATTTTCATGAAATAACCGTTCTTCCTTTTAATTTTAAGGAAATCAACAATTCGGAAGAAATCAACAGAAGTCGGAGGAATCAACAATTTTTTCATTAAACGGAAACATTTTTATAGCATTTTTTCAGGATGATAATTTTTCGTGATAAATGAAATACATAAAAAAGGATAAAAAGAATTTAATAACTCCAAGATTAATTTAGAATTTTAAGAAGAAAGGTCAAGTTATTTATTATTTTCAAACATAAAAGTTCATACATCAAATGATAGTTATTCTGTGATAAGTTTTTTATTTACTTCGGAAATAAAAAGAAACTATTCATTTCTATTAATTTCTGTACATAAAACTTTGACTAATTTTCTGAAACACCTTTAACGGTGACAACGGCAATAACAAGTTTTAATAAAAAGAGATTTTGGTATTATTTTTTTCTAAATTTTTTTCTATCATTCTATAACTTTTCAGCACTACAGATAAAGTTAAATAAATGAAAGTATTTTTTGTTTCCTCCTAATAAAAGATATATACCCCAATTATAAAAAACAAAGGTGCACAAAAATAATATGTTTCTCTTAAGTACTGCATTACTTTCATTTAATCAACACGGAAGCATTTTCCTTTTTTTATGGCACGTGCTTAAAATCAAAGTACAAATAGCAGAGAGAGAAAGAAAGTAATAATAATCAGTCAAAAATCTGAAGCAAACAAAGATGTCTATGTATTTTTTTTTTTAGATATACTCACCGAAAAAAATATACTTCTGAATAAGGCAAAAGCTGAAGTAACAGGAACATTAAATGTAAATCGATTGCCCTTCAGTTTTATGTTCATTATTGTATTATACTCGAAAGTTTATTAAGATTTTTAGGCCTACATTAGTATTTCCTTCTCCAAATGATTGATAGAACTATAATGTTCACGATTTCCCCTTCTGTCCTAAAACTTGCATTATTATGCTAAAACGGAACTAATTATCGTTTTTTTTATTATTTTTTTTAGATATTTGTGAGGTAGTGATTTTGAAGTGGCTTCTTAAAATATAAACTGTTAAGTACATTTAAAAAAAGTGTCTACGAAATTTTGCAGTTAAATATGATAAAAATAAATACCTGGATCAGTTTTCGAAATTTGATTTTGAATAAAAAATATTACTAATTGAATACTTTCGTAGTTTTTTAAATCATAACTCTATACAAACGCAATTCAATTTTTGGCCTTTCAATCAATTGAAATTTTTCTACTATTCTTTAAATTAATTAGGAGCATTAACGTTCACCAAGAGCTAAAAATGTTTTGTAGGAACTATAATTCCTTTATTCAGTTTTTTACATACTTTAGCTGCAGAAAAAAAAAATCGCATTTCTAGACGATGTTCATTTACAAAAGATCAGTAATTTCTTTGAGTGCAAAGAAAAAAAACACAGTTCGATTGAACCAACATCGATATTTTTTGATGGTGTTTCTTTTTTAGATTTTAAAATTCTTTAACACAAAAGTAAATTATTTTTTGATGTTATTTTGAAATAATAATAATGAACCTTACTTTCGATGGCTTTTACTTAAATCTTCACGAATTCTTATTTTTATTATTTTTTTTTAAAACGAAAATTTTTAGGCTATTTTTAAGAAGAAAAACATATTTAAACATGTGGAAATTGAACTTAAAAACCTCATGATTGAAAAAAAAAAAAAAAAAAAAAAAAAAAAAAAAAAAAAAAAAAAAAAATAANAACAGATTCCCTTTGTGGGGCAAGTTGCTAACACTTTTTTTCTTCTTTGTTCAAAAAACATTTTTTTTTCGTTTCTTTTCTTTCGTACTTCTTTTTTTCTTTCTCTTGCAAATGACAATGACCGTCTTCCTAAGGACAGAGCCGTCGTAAAGGTGGGACAAGCGGGACGTTTTTGATCAAGGCCCCTCGTTAGTTTTTATTAAAAGTGATCTTTTTAATCATTGGAAGAATTTCAATTTTTCCTATAAATATATTTTTAGTGTTGTAAGGAAAGCAATTTTACTTTTTCTTTAACATATTTGATCATAAAACGACTAAAGGTAACAAATTTTAATCAATAGGTTTGAGAAATTACGTACTCGTAAATATGCGGTAACACGAGCATATTATGGGGGTTGAACAAAAATATATAAGCGATGTAAACTATGTAAAATACATTACCCTACAATAATGGAAGAGACACTTTCAGTTTTTAAAATTTTTTTTAAACATTTTTTTTTAAATTTCCCAAAAATAAGGATTATTTTGTGACTTTGCAAGTATTTAGTTCATGTGATTTTTTATACTTAGCAATATGGTTTCAAATGTTTGAGGGGGCCAACTGTAAATTACGAAAGTAAGAAAGTATTTTTTAACACCTTATGGCAAAAAATCAAGGAGTAGGCTTTTAACGTGCATTAATTACTTTAATTGTTTAAACTGCGCAAGCGCGGAAAAAATTTAAAAAATATTTTTCATAATTTTATAGTCAATTGTATATGGCAATTAATAAAGTCTTATTGGACTATGTTGAAAAATTAAAAAGTTTCAAGCAATTAATTAAGTAGTTTTTCTACTTTTTTAAAAGAAAGCTCAAAATGATAAGGGGTTTTCCTCAAATATCATTTTGTGTTTACAAAACAAGATTTATTAGAAAAGACAGGGCCAACACCTTCTTAAAGTATGATATATTTCAAACATTTTCTTTCCTTATACAATCACATTTTGATGTCCGGTTATTATAGGGCAGTGTAATATGCAATTACAAAATAAAATTTGTGGAAAACCCCTGATCATTTTGAGTTTTATTTTGAAAAGTACGAAAACTACTCATAAAATTACTTAAAACTTTTTTAATTTCTTAGATATTCAAATCAGATTTTTTTCTTTAGGTGCTCAATACGATTCACTATAAAATTAAACATTTTTTAAAAATTTTTTTCCTTGCATGCGCATTATAAAAGAATTAATTTAAATACCCATATCTTGCACAGTTTCTTAATTTTTAAAAAAAATTTAGGCACTAATTTTGTTATTAATTTTGAATTTCTCCAAAAAATTTTGTTTAATTTCATTGAATATTTTTTAAAGTTATAGCAAAAAAAAATTTTTTTTTCAATATAAAAAAATGACCGTATCTCCATAAATAATTAAGCTAAGTTAAAAAAATCTTATGCAGTTTCTGTAAATAACAATCAAAGTATTCGATACAAGTTACAAGTTTTTCGCATGGTTTTCTGGCACAGGGTGTACAAAAATACTTGTTTTCTTTTGTAATTTATAGTCATTCCCTCAAAACTTTGAGAGCTTTAAATTTTATTACTAAGTATGAAAAATTGCATAAACTAAACACCTCTATAGTTATAAAGTAATTTTTTAAGCAATTCTTGAAAATTTTAAAAATAATGCAAAAAGCTGAAACTGTCTCTTCCATTATTGGATAACTTTGTAAACGATTTTTAGTTTAGCTGCAAATATTACGGAAGTTTTTATATGGCAAAACTGTTCTCACGATATGAAAAATCATGCTTGAAGCATTTAGAAATGGCGTACTTCTTACCCATGGAAAATTTGCATCGTCCAAAATAAGCGGGGATCGTTTAAGAGCTTTTTTTTATAATACCATTATACTTTTAAAATTATTCTTATATAAATATCGCAAGCCTGTTGCATGATTTCAAAATTGCTGGTATTAAAGCTGAAAATAAGTTATTAATGTATTCTCCTTATTTTGGTCTATCCGAAATTTACTTGAGTAAAAAGGACACCATTTCTAGAAGCTTCAAGCACGATCTAGGTGGACCGTAAAGTAGTGTAGTTTTGAATATCGTTCAATAATGTATTCATCCTCGTTAGCACCAACCTTTAAATGCCGGATCGAAAATGAATCGAAAAAAAAATGAATTGGTTTTTAAGGCTAACGAATATTTAATGAGCCGAAACGACATTACTTCCCTGTCCCCTTAATAAATTGTGCTTACAGTTTTGCCATGTAAAACCTTTCAACAAATTTGATGCTAAAAAAAATATATACTTAAGAGTTAATGTAGAAGTGTTTCCATATTTCTGTCCAACCCCTATATTTTCTCTATAGAGAAAATAAAAAATAGGGCAGATCAGCTCAGTCCTAAATTCTCCAGGAAAAAATCATGTAAATTTATGCACTTATAAATTTGGTTGATTGCTGTATGTTTGTCTGTTTTAAGATTTTATAAAATTTACTTAAATTATTGTTTAAACAAATGAAAGTCGATTTAGATTAGTCTGAAAAAATCTGCCTTGTCAGGAAATTACACAAAAACAAAGATATTTATCAAAAATTTAAAAACATACAAATGTTTAACAGCAGAGTAACTTTCAAAAAACGATTTTTTGCAGTGTTTTTTATATCGTATTTTAAAATCGGCGTTGAACAGCCGACACAATTCTGAGTTCACGACTATCAATATTCAACAACGTGGCCTTGTATTTTTGATCTCAACTCGAAAAACAAGAATACTTCTGGATCAAGCATTGGGACAAACTAGACTTCGCGGAGGACTTTTTGATGGAACTAACCAGCATTTGAGTTACATGAAGAGGAAAACCACGAGAACTTCCCAAAGCTAGATCGATTGCAAGGTGATTCTAACCTGTGATCGGTCTACCACAGAGGCATCATCAGGATGGTGGTTGGTGCGAGCCCAGAGCCGAATTTGTATCAACCAGCCATCATTGGGATTCGAATCTGGGGCACCTTATTGGGAGACAGGCGCTTTATCCCCTGAGCCACGGCGGTTCTGTTTTTCTGATTTATATTGATATAATTTTATCCGCAAAATTAAATAGAAAAACTAAAATCTTTCAAGATCTGATGAGATAGCGGTCTTGAATTTTTCTTTTACAATTCGAAGGTATTTTATAATGTCAAGTAGAGAAAATATCAACCACCAGGTTATTAGTGAAAATTGAGAAAAAAATAATAATTTGAAGTATATTTAGAATACTTTTATTAATATTTGAAACTCAGTGGCGTAGCGAGGGTGGAGCAAGGGGGGGCATCATGCCCCAGGCGCTACTCACAGAGGGGCGCCAAATGGTCAGCAAAACAAAACAAAAATGTTGGATATTTTTTTATTTTTATTATAATTTATTTCTGGAAAATATATTTTAAATTTAGTGCCAGTGAAATATAATAAATGTTAATTCGTAAATAAAAAGGAACACTATCAAACTGTAATAATGTATTCATAATAGAAATGATGCGTCTTTTCTAATGTCAGGGCTGACTCGACCTGTGTCTGTCAGCACTTCCTTATGGCATCTGCGCTGTGTGGTTACATATATTATCTCCAAATATTTGCAGTGTACAAGGTACAAACATCAGTGTACAAAGTGTTTGTATGTTTGTACAGTGTACAAACATTCTTTCTATCAGAACACTATTTATTTTTATTTCTATAAACGCAAAGTAGCTTACGATTAACTTTATCGTTAAAGTATGATCAACTTTAATGATGTTATTGATAAATTTGCTTCATCAAAAGCGGAAAATTTATACATAGTAATTAGTTTTATTAATGTATTATAATCATATTATTAAATATATGTATTTCCTTAGAGATAATAAATATTTACTTTTTTATTGTTTTAAAACTGCGTATTTTTAAAATATTTCTTTATAAATATGTAAAATAAATAATAGGTATCTTTTCAACTAATTCTAGATGATCATATACATTTCAAAATCTAGTCCTATTTTCTCAACTAGATTTTTTGTCTCAAATTTAATGCTTAGCTTGAGCCTATGACTTTATTTATTTTACTTTATTTATTTATTACTTTGCGAGTATATTTTACTTATAATATTAGATGGTTTTCGAATGGGGGGGGGGGCGCTAAAAAGGTATTTTGCCCCGGGCGCGAGTTAAGCTCTCTACGGCACTGTTGAAACTTCAAATTTTAATCTAGCTTCATATGAACTCACTTTTTTTTTTAACTTTAAAATACCTATGGAGAAGAGAATTTGTCCTGGAATGTTTCGCCAGCTTTATAGTATCCTCTTAATAGCATTCAACAATAAATTTTATTAATTATAAATCCGCCATAACAATTGAGAAAATACTTAGACTCTAACACAGTGATTCTCAACCTTTTTTTGGGGGCGCCACACTTTTTACGATTTTGAAATTTGACGGCACACAATGAAAAAAATTAGTTTAAAAGTTGTTTACATACCTATAATACACTGTGTTAAATAATTTGTGATAATAATTTTGAATGTGAAATAAAATAATATGTTCTACAAAAGAACGTTTATTAAGGGATTAATTATTTCTTTCGACTAATTTTTTATTAGTTAGCAGCAGTTATTTATTTATTTTTGCTAGTTATTAATTGTTAGCTTGTTTTCTATAGCTATTAGCTGTTATTTTTTTGTGATTTTTTGTCAACTAGTTTTTTTGCTGATTATTAATTGTTATCTTATTTTTTTGTTAGTTATCCTTTGTTAATTTGTATTGCATAGCTTACTTTAATGATTAGCTTTTATTTCAATTTGAAAGTTAATATTTAGCTTGCTTTCCTTTGTTAATTAAAAATTTTAATAATCATTAAATTTCCTACTTATTTCAACATTTCTTAAAATTGTCAAAACAATTTAAACACTTCCTTCTTATTTTAAGATTGTCTGAGACAAGACAAAGATGTTGACACGGTTAAAGCATGGAAAAATTATAAAATGTGTATATTTATATATATATTATATTTTATGTATATACACTTTTCTTTAATTTAAACTTTACTCGTAATAAAAAAAAAAGCATTATAATTTTTATTGTATCATTTCTAATATTTGACGGCACACTTTTAGAATTTGGCGGCACACAAAAGTGCCGCGGCACAGTGGTTGAGAATCACTGCTCTAACAATTCGATGCGCATTAAAAAATAAGGCTTCCTTTGGAACTGGTGTTGCGTCAGAGCTTGGAGATTACGTAGCAAGGAGTTTAAGAATTAGTCGCCAAAACACGCCGCCAAGCGTTGCATCAGAGTGGTTGCTATGACCACCGCTCCGAAAGGGAAATCATCTTCAGCAGTTACGCATTTCTAACAGTTAGTTTACAGCTATGCTGTAAGCGGGATGTAATGCGTTTCATTTTAAAAGTGATTGATTTGTTTGGAAATTGTTTGTTACGATTCTATTATCTTTGTGTAAAGGATGCAAATAAGTACTATGCTTGCGTTCAAAGTAAATGAATATTGTGTAGATTAGTGTGTTGGAATTCTTCAAAATCAGAGAAATAATCTCCATTATTGTATAAAAGTCCAAATTATCAGAATCTGGAGAATCCGATTTGATAATGAGCAAAAATCCTCAGTAAACAGTTATCGTGAGTACACGTGTTTTTCTTTTCTCTTTTTATTATTTTTTTTAAACATATATAGACTTTTTGTGCTTTTATATTGAGTAAATAAAGTACGAAATTCCCCGTACTTTAGAAATAGATTTATAAAGTGCATTAAATATATTTTTAGGAATCGAATGTTTTGATGTTAGTTAAGTTGTGGATAATATTTGTTATACATTTTGATGAAATTTTTTCGGTATGGAAGATTTTTTTCTTCATGTAACTGTTAAGTTATAATAAATTATATTTTGTTATTTGAAAAAATGTTCAGTAATATATTTAATTTTTTTTTTTTCACTTCACTTTTATGGATCGAAATTATATTTTATGCATGGAAAAACTAGTTTTGAATACGTCTCAAATGTTAATTCTTTTCTTAAGTAAGAGCAGTTTAAGATTTTAAAAAAATGTACTTTTTGCTTAATAGCCTGCATTTGTTTTATTGGAATTTCTCGATTTTTATCATAAATTTAATCAATTACTAAGATAATATTCGCCTATAAATTTTACTTTCTCATTTTATTTTATTTCACAATGTATGATGCTGTATCTGGAAGTTGTAACTTTGTCCTTTTTTTTTTAAAGATTGTTTTCTTTATTTTTTTGATTTATTAAGTTTCTATACACTCTACATTCTACAAAAAACATATTCTACGAAAAATGTTGGAAAATTAGGTACTAAAATTTTTTTCTGTTTGCTTAGAAAGTTCCTTATCTTGTTAGAGCTGCGTTTGTTAGACAACTGTGCGCAGAACTTTTTACAACAAAAACAAGTTTGAATTTTTTTAAAAGCCATTTTATAGTAAATATATGTATATTTTTAAAATAAGGTCTAGAATTACCTTGAAGTTTTTTATTCAAATTTTAACTGGAATGGTATAAATGAAATAAGTTATGCTGATACAATTCAGTCTTGCCTTCAAAATTTGATGAACTAATGTTGAAATTTAAAAATTACTATAAGAGAATAAGTAATACTTTTAACTTATCAAACTATTGGGATAAATTTTATGTGACAAATATTTTATACTTAGTAAATTTATTTATTAGTTTATTTTCTAACTTTAAAATCGGTAGATTAAATGTTCACAATCTTAATAATCGGCAAAATTTTTGCAAGGAATAAATCTAAAAATACAACATATTCTCAGCGAGTACTTTATCAGTCAAGAAAAAAAATTTTGTTCTTAAATTTTATAAAATTTTTAAAATTATGAATAACATTGCACTCTTAATGTTATTGTTATAAATTTTTGGGATTGTATTTCACAATTTAAGTGCGCAACACTTCAAAAAATTTTTGCGTAGCTTTTAGAAGGATGGATGACAAACTATTGCAGTTGACCAGCAGAGCACTTAGATCTATGTGACTTAATCGCAAAAGGAAGGTTTAAAATTTGAAAAAAAGCTTTTGAAAATTCTTATTTTTTATAATCGTTTTCTTGAATTCTTTTTGACCTTCATTGAATTAGCATTTCTGAATAAATTGCGACGTTTCTAAGGTTATTAATAATTTTACAGTTACAGTAATTTCTTCATCTTTTGGAAATTTAGTATTTTGCCTTTTCTCTTTTTTTTTTGATGGAAGATGTCTGCAGTTTTCCCATAACTGAAATTTGAAAATTCTTAATTTTTATAATAGTTTTCTTGAATTGGTTATCTTACTGAACTACATTATATTAGCATTTTTGGATAAATTGCGGCGTTTCTAGGGTTATTAATAATTGTACAATAATAGTAATTTCTTCATTTTTTGGAAATTTATTATTTTGCCTTTTCATTATTACGATTAAGACTAAACTTGGTGTTACTCAAGGGAAAAAAAACGAGAGCATTTTGAATTGTTATTTTCTCAAATAGATGTTATTTTCTATTGTACAGTTCTCTTAAGATAATCAAACGAATATATATATTTGTTACTTAATCGAATAATATATTTGTTTCATAATGTAATAAAATTCGCAACCAAAATAATTATATTTTTAAATAAAATATAATTTTTGTTCCCTTTAATAATCATTAAACACAATCTTCAGAGAAAACAACACTATAAATTTTTCGATTTCATGAGCAAAACCTTTCTTTTTTAATAAAATACAACATTAAGACACAACAAAGTGTTGCATTGTAATAGTTAGTACAACAGTTCTAAAAAAAAGACAGGGATGTCGCCCTAATCCCTTTAGAGGGTCCCAATCTGACCTTTTAAAATATTTTAAATATTATATTCAAAACTTTAAAACTGGAAAATATTTTTAGTTAAACAGTGGGTCAATTTTAAGATATTTAAATATAATTCTAAAAATATTCTTAGAAAAGAATATCAAACTTATGCATTATGCTTTCTAATCTATTAGCTCTCCTAATTAAATGTATTACAATTTAGCAAAATGTTTTTTTACAATAAAGACATTTTTCTAGAGTACTACTTGTTGACCCACTGTGCCCCATAAAGGGGTACAGTGGGTCAACAAATGGGGTACACTGGGTCAACTAACGAAAAATACAATAAATAATTTTATTTCATTCAATATTGAGTTTTTAAACTTATTTTATTGCCTGACAATATTTAGTATTAAGTTAGACAGTAAAGTAGATCAAAGTTTATAAATGAAAAGTATATTTTCTTGCTCTAATATACACATGCACTACATTGCATAAAAAAATTAAAGAAAAAGGTTTTAATTAGACATACTTTATTTTAAGTGCTATTTAGTTTACAAAACTTTTGGTTGTATAGTTATTTTTAAGACATTAAATCAAAAACTTAATTTATAATAACTAATGAACATTATATGACAGGAAATCTACAGCAAAAGTCAGTTTTGTCATTGTTCTCTTAGTTCCTTGAAATACATTTGGTTTGGGCAACTTTCTCACTATATCTTTACTGTCTGCTGTATAAATGTCTGCCTCATCAACGATAAAGGCATAACCTGGCTGAATTCTTTTCATGTAGTGAACTTCAAATTCATGTTCTTTCTTGCCTACAACTTCAGCAACATAGTGTTTAAAACTGTATTTTTTTTTGCCATGAACTGTTACTAATACAAAATCTCCAATGTCAATATTAAAATCTTCTACTTCTTCAAGTTCCAAATCCTCAAAGTCAGATTCGTTTGAAGATTCTTTCCACTCTTCCTCCTCTTCAGTTGAGCTGTATTGTAATTGCTTGTAAATTTTTGTTTGTTTATTTCTCCCTAGCTTCTTATCATTAAGTCTTTTTCTCTTTTTTAATTTTTCAATTGTTGCATTTTCGATTCTGTTTTTCACTGGTGTATCTGTAAGAACTTCTGATTTTGTAGGTTGTCGCTTTGTTAATTTTTTCTTTTTTGGATCAGCCTTAGGAAAAGGCTTTACTATCTCTGGTGTCATTTCTTGTCCTGCAAAAGTTTCTTGAACTGAAGATTCTGTGGAAGACTTATTCCCTTTTTCCTGTAACACACTTTGTGCTGGAATGTTTTCCAATGAATGTTCTACATCCAACAAATTATCAAATGCCCTCGATGGACCTGGAATTGCAAGATTTTCCAGAGAGGCCTCTACATTAGGCTGGACTAATGTAGCTAGAGAAGTACCTTCTTGAAAAATACGAGGTTGATCTTCAACTGTGACATTTTCCATTGGAACATCTGTAACATTAGAGGCAGTAAAATCTTCATCTTTGTAGATATTTTTATCAAAAGGAAAAATTCCTGTCGATGAAAAACCAGACAGGATATTACTTGTAGAGAATGCAAGGGGATATGACTTCCCAACAAGACCTGCAATTTCATGGATAGTAATGCGATTTCCGGGGTTATTTAACAACCAGGCTCGACAAGCATCATTATAATATTTTTTAAATGGGCCGAAAACTGTTTTGTCAAGCGGTTGTAGCTTGTGGCTACAGTGGGCAGGCAGGGTCAACAAAATTACACCATTGTCTTTTGCCAAATCTATGACTTCAATACTTACATGGCTGTAGTGGTTGTCCATGATTAAAAGTGTTTTATTTTGTAGAGACGACTTCGAAAATTTAATAAAATGTTTCATGACTAATATAAATATAGTTTACCTTGCCAATGTTGGTTTTCCGTTCTCTGTTTCTTACCATTGTGAACTGGAGACAGAAAAACAAAGACAGGATAAATAACAATTGCCTGGTTTATTTCTTACTTAAGTGTAAATATTTATACTAATTTAGTTGACTATACTTAAGATAGCTAATAGGTTTTTGCATTTCCTCAGACTAGCGTCAACAAAATGAATTTCAATAGTTTATTTTAATAAATGTATCACCGATGTATGTATAAATTCTTTTATTTAATAAACTGGTATGCAAATTAAATCAAGGTAATTTAAACATTAAAGTGTAAAAGATTAAAAGAAGGACAATGAATATATAAATGGGGGTACAGTGGGTCGGTGACCCACTGTACCCCATTTCAAGTGACCCAGTGTGCCCCACATGTACCATTTTAGTATATTTCACCTCAAACTCTTGCTCTTTAAAATATTCATTTAAATAAAATATCATACAAAAGGAGATCAGTTAGACTATATAAACATACCACATAACTCATATTTAATTCACAAATTTAAAGTGTAATAACAAAAAGTCTTACTTACTTCAAATTTCCTGCAGAGGATCAGAAAATAAAATGGCTCTTTCTTCCCTCCACAATCAAATTGAGCTGTTTACCTTTTTCCACAGAGTAGAGTTGTTTCGTGTCTATTTTATAAAATTTTTTCATCTGAAAACAATTTACTGAAGTAAAAATATCTTCACTGACCCACTGTACCTCCTGACCCACTGTACCCCCTTCTCCCCTATAGAGTGAATATTTTTAAAGGGTATATTTTTAAAATAATTTTTAGCGGGGTACATTTTAAAACCAAATAACTTAATTTTACAACCCGAAAAGCACAAAAATTAAAGTAAAAAAAGCACTTTTTTACTTATTTACAAATTTAAAAGTGCCGGAAATAATTTCTAAAAAAATTATGAGGCATGATCAAGACTTCTAGATAAAAACCAGATAAAAATTCCAGATAAGAACCAGATAAAAATTTTTGGCTAATAATTTTTCTGTATTGAAGCAGTAGCTTAAAACAGGGCATAATACTGAACAATTTTTAGCCGCAATGGCTAAGTGGTTACGGCGCTGAACTGTCGTTGTGAAAAACTGGGGTTCGATCCCAAATAGTGGCTTGAAGCCCACCCACCCACATATTGGTAGGTACCAGCTTTTCTGGGAAGTAAAGACTGCAGTGTGCTCAGTGGCGCCCACATAACCAAAATTATGCTGTTGGTCCCAAAACTGTGGTGCCTCAACCTCCATGGCCCCTCTTGTCCACAACGGTTTGTTGCGGGAGTGCTTCACTGAATAATTCAGGGAGCTCTGTTCCAACTCTGGAAAACTCGTAAAAGGAGGTAAGCCTCATGAGACCAGTGTTTCTGAACAGACTTAAAAATACGTTAAAAAAACTATACAAAAGGGAGGGCAATAATACGATTTAATAATAATGAATTCTTGGATCGTTTTAATTGCACCGTGGTTCTCCTTTTACTCAAATAGCACCGTTACCATATTGCAACAAAAATACGACAGTCACGGAAACTCATTTCTGAAGTCGCGTGCAACCTCTGGGACGTCGATGCGAACGATTTTTGAAGATTATTATGTCCACCTTTGGGGATGTCACATTTTGACGTCATTCAGATGTCCACATGTGACCACATTGAGACATAAAACTATAGAAGAGACGTCACCAAGCGACAAAAACGTGACATATTCACGTCTCAGCTAAGTCACACGGTGACCCTATTGAGATGTAAGTTTCGTCCCATAGTGATTGTTGAGACTTGAATACGCCACATCTTTGTCACATGGTGATCCAGTTGAAACTTGAATATGTCACATATTTGCGCAAAATTGGTTTCGACCCACCATGACCGTGTTGAGACGTGAATCGGTCACATCTTCGTCACATGGTGAGGATACTGCACAACTAAATGTCTCAATGTGGTCTCATGTTAACGTCTAGGAGACGTCAAAAAAGGGACACTACAAAAGCTGTAATAATGATAAAATAAAAAATAAAAATGTGTCGGAATGTTTTTTTAACGCCTGTCGGATAACCGAAGTGCCGTATAATCGAGCGTTAGACAATCTGGGTTTTACTGCGTTTAAATTTCTTTTAGTGTTGACCCTTCCACCCCAGTAAACCTTTGCTGGCTGTTAAAAATCACCATAAACATGGGGCACCATAGACATGGGGGAGGGCAAACTTCATATACTCATTATTGAACCGGACCCTACCTAAACCTAAATATTTAAACAGTTTCCGGCTTTTCTCTTAAATTATTTCCGTATAAATGTTTTTTTTTCTTTAATGAAGCGGAAACTGGCTTAATAGACACTCGTGTACGATTTAAGCTGAAAAACTATCTCATATTTTGTGTTAAGTATGTAATTAACGTTTAAGTAGGTAACGTTTTGTTTTCATTTTGTTCATCAGCTTCAATGGTATTCCAACACGACCATCCGACCTTTTGTTGTAAGTAAGAAAGGAAATTATAGAATTAATTGGTAGTGAAATCGTCTTTAATAGTCACATTAGGAAATATAAAATATTTGATTTTTAATGTACCAAAGATAAAAACATTCTTGGTATTGCATTGTTTTGTAAAACGTATTGTGCAACTTTTTCAAAACCAGTTAAAGCAAATATTAAAGTTTTTATTCTTAGATCTATGAGATTCTGAGTCCAAATCAGGGGTCTGTTTAGAAGAAATTTGGGTCCGTTAACGGACCTTTCTCAAAATATCTTTTCATAAAAACGGATCCTTAACAAAATATTTTAATTTAAAAACGGACCCTTCACAAAATATTTTAACTTAAAAACGGTTTGTTTATCTTCATTATTATTTTGTTAATCGAATAAACCCTTTCCAGGGCAGAAAACAAGCAAGATGAATGTAAACGAGTTGAGTTCTGTCTTCGGCAGAGGAATCTTCCATTATTCGTCCGAAATTAATATTCTGCGTTCAGCAGTATAGGCTAAAAACCAAATATTTGTATGTTCCATCTCTAATTTAGAAGCAGCAATTGTTGTTTATTTTTTAAAATTTTATTTTTTTAATTATAATTTTACAGTGTTGAGCATAATCTTGTATGTCTTTACAATTTAAAAACTCCTTGAAAAAGTTTTTTTTGCAATAACAGACCCTATTTGCACAAATTCATAAAAGCGGACCCTGGTTGAAAGAATGTGAGTAATTTTTTCACAATTTCACGAAAAACGGACCTTTCACAAAATGTCTGGACAGACCCCTGCAAATAAAATCTAAAATGTATGATTAGGCGATATATCAGTTTTGTCCCGCGTGTTTGTATATCTACTATTTGACAACAAATATTTTATAAACATACATGCCTGAAATGTTTTAGTTCTAAATGTGAATATAAAAATAATTTTAATCATATTCTTAAAAAAAGTTTTTTTGTAAAATTATTATTTCTAATTGTTCTTTTTCTGTGGAATTGCTCAATGTATGCGTATATATTGTAAATCTCAATAATTTATCTTTATCGTTGTAATTTATGTTCAATGAAATTGAACTAAGTGAGCATGTTTTTAAGTAATATATCCAGCTGGACCTTTCATCGATATTAGAGTAATTAAATGTTTCAGAAAAATTGAAAGAAGCTATTATGTTTAGAGCCATTTTACAGCTGCTATGACGACCACATATATTCCTTTTTTGTTTTTTGTAACAGTAATTATTATTATTATTAATAACTTTCTTTTTTTAAACACTCAAGAAATTGTTTTAGATCTATGCTTATGCACGAGTTTGAAGTGTAAATTATAGACTTGGCATTTTGTCCTGAAGAAACTTATTTCTTCCTGAAGAGTGGAAAAAAGTGAAAAAACAAACAAATTAAACAATGTGAAAGAAACTAAAATTAAACAATAAGTATTATAAGAATCACCAAAATTTAAACTAATCACACTTAATACAGTACCAGACAACTAAAAAATTTTCCCTATGACCTTTTCTTTAAAAAAAAAAATATTTTCAAATTATCCCCCCTTGTCCTACTCTGAAATTCGGAACAAGCCGTGCCTAACTTATGCGCCCGAATGTCGCGAAAAGAGCTTAAGACAAGAGAGACAGACGGAGGATTAGAGGACAAGAGATTAGAAGACTATATATAAAAATACCTATTTATAGGAAGAAGAGATACAAGTCCATTCAGACGTTCTTGTTTAGCTCGAGATTAAGACCACGAGTACGGCTCGTGATATTCATGTTTGACCCGAAATGTCGATTTCTAGCCAGACTCGTGATATTCACGTTTGACATGAAATTAAGCAACGAGCCTGACTCGTAATATTCACGTTTGGGCTAAAATTTCGATCACGAGTCAGACTCGTGAAAATCATTTTATTTATATTAAGTTTCAGATTTCGTATTTTTAACAACATATGTTTATAAAAGTTAATGTGCTACTTGTAATTGCAAATTCAATATGAGATTTGAAGTAATATTTACATTTATTAATTTAGAAGCATTAGTTTAGCTTTTATTATATTCCTTTTTTTATATAATACTAAAAAAATAACAATTATATTATTCTTTTAAAAAAAGTATCTTTTCCGTTGGTTGCTTTTTAGTTTTGACTTGTTTGAAAATGATGCATTAAATAGCTTTGAAATTAATAGTGTTATTTAAAATAGATTGTTATTATGAACTGTAGAATTTTTTTTTTTTAAAGTTTCTTCTATTTCTTCCACTTGCGCTGGAAGAAACATTTCTTTTGGAGTGGTTTTTTTCCAATGTAACTGAAGGAACTGACCATCTCTGCTGTTCTGACTCTAATTATGATCATGGATTTTCTGAGCGTGTTTTTTTAGGAAAAAAATCATTACATTTTAACCTTCAAATTTTTTTTGTGTTCTGCACACAACATAGCACAAAAAGAAAATGTAGCTTATTAATTCTATTATTATTTATTATAATTATAATCATACTATTTATTATTAATAATATGGATTATAATTTTAAATATTTTTATAATTCTTAGGAAAAAAAATTATTATGTTTTAATCTACTTTTTTTTGTTCAACACATATTGTTCGACATTCAACACATTTGTGGTCGAACTTCGTCTTGCAATTATCCATGGACGACATGCTTTCCCCGAAATATTTATTCAACCACGAGAAGTTAGCTCTGGAGAGAAAGTTAGGGAAGAGCTTATTTTTTCATAGGTGGAGAAAGTTAAAGTATGCGAAATATGATATTTTTTTAATTATTTTATTTTTTTGGCGAGGATTCCAAATTTGAATTTAATAGGGGTGTTTTTTGTATATTAGTAATTTATACTTTGTTATAAAAAGTCAACTTTTTTCTTTAAAAGAATTATTTAATGCACGTAAGTATAATAATTTGATGGAGTTTTATTATTTTTAAACCAATGAATCTTCAGTCGTTTTTAATTTGAAAAAAAAGAATTAAAATATTTACATTTATTCAATTTGTTTTTATTTTTGTGAAAATTAAAGTGATGTTTGAGTTTTTTACTTAAAAAAAAATCGACTATTATTTAAAACGACTAAATTTTAAATTTTTTAATTAAATAAAAAGTTAATGTTTTGACGTTTTTTAATAATTTAACAATAGTGGTATTAAATGTGGTATTTTTTTGTAGTAATTTTTCTTAAAACTCTTTCAATATGAGTTCGTTTAATAATTTGCTAGGTAGTCAGCATTATTTTTAAACCAATAAATCTTTAGTCGATTTTATTTTGAAAAAATAAGGCAATAATAGTAAATAAATAAAACAAAACTTAAATATATTAAATATAGAATTTGACCATTAGTCAATACAACTTTATTAATTATTTTAAACAAATAAATAAAAGATCTAACGATGTTTCAAAAGCACGTTTTACTCAAGTGAACGTTTCTTCAAGTTTTTTTTTTTAACATTCGTTTTTTATCATTTTTATTTTTAATGAGCGTAATTATAATAATTTGTTATAATTTTATTATTATTTTTAAACTTATAAATCTTAAGTCATTTTTAATTTTTAAAAAAAATTTAAATAATACTTCGGTATTAAGTCAATCCAACTTTATTATGTTAATTGAAAAAAATTAAGCAATGCTATTGATGTTATAGAAGCATTTTTTTTCGAATTAAAATTTTGTTATAGATTTATTCCTTTTATTTATTTCTGATTGATTTAAAGATTTCTGATTGGTAATTTTCGAACATATCTTATATCGCGATACATCGCAATATAGCTATGTCTAACAGACGATATATCACGTTATGAAATGTCTTACATCACCCAGTCCTAGTAATGACTAGTAAACAAATGTTTTAATTCTCCTGTCATCCTGTGTCGCTGTCCATACTTTTTAACATAAGTCAGTTATTCAATAAAAACTGCGTCGTTAAATCCGATCTTGTAATCCACTCATTCAACTGTGTTAGGCTAATAGCTCTGGAGCCATTTCAATGGTTTTTTTCCCCTTTCCCTTCCAGGCTTTCATTTGCGTGTGACATTGAGTTTTAAAAAGACTCATGTTTGAATGCTTTACAGCAGATAAAGAAAGTGAAAAGTTTTCCTTGAATTATAGACACTCTTGATTATTTAATTTCTGATGTATTATATTTTATTTTGGGGCCGTCTACAAATGACGTTACTCTTGGTGATGAAGGTTGTCAAAATTGTGACAGCAAGGAGATGGGAGTAACAAGACGTGTTACATAATTCATTTTGGTTATGTATACGTTTATTTTAAAAAGAGGTAAAAATGTTGTTTTCTTCTTATGCTTTTATCTTGTATCGAAAAACATCGATGGGTGATTTTTCAAAAACTTGACATTTTCAAGAGTCACAAATTCTTGAAAACTAGAAGAACGTAAAAAAAGAAAAATCTGTAAAAATTCATATTTACTCTATAAGGCATTTAACAAAGGAGGCATTACTCTTTATAAGGCATTTAACATCGAGAACTCACTTTAACGTCGGTGGATTTTAAGTCAATCTTCGTGGCGTGGAAAATGAATGCGAGGTTAATGAATTTTTTTTTTTACTAAGTGACATATTTTTTAACAATGAAAATATTTGCAGGAATTTTCCGAAACAAACATAGGGGGCCGGGATAGCCTGGTAGGTAGGGCACTGGGCCCATGTCCAAGAGGTTGTGGGTTCGATCCCACCGCACGAAGATTCCCCGTGTAGTAAATGGTGACTGAAGCACGTTAAATCTGTAGAGTGACAAAGTCCTCCATGCTCCCATAACAAATCATACCTCTGGGGGTACTGACCCAGGAGCTTCCTTGTCCTCTGAATTGGTTCGAAATTACAGGGCTACGGAGCTGAACATTAGTAGTCGTATACCCGAAATTGGGTCGGCTTTTCAACGACGGTTATATAGCTATAAAAAAAAAAGAAACAACCATGGGGTTTCCTGAACTTCAATCAAAAAATCGGTCGCACGATTGAACATACTCTGCTCCCTTGCATATAAGTAATAAAAAAAAGCATTAAAGGATTTTTTAAAAAAAATGAGGCCAGACAATTATTGACAACCACTTTAGTTTTACTTAATCTAAAAAACCTGCTTAAATTGAGACATAAAAGAATTAAAATCAATATTTAAGATTGATAATAATTAACAACTCATAGTTATCTGTAATATAAACTTAACAGTTATATTACAGATAACTATGAGTTGTTAATTATTATCAATCTTATGCAAATAAGAGGTATTATGAGAGGTATTACGGATATCTTAAGGTATTACGAGTGCCATATTTTTAGAAAAAAGAATAGTTGCAATAATTTTGTCTACATTTTTTATAATATAACTCATAATTAATGTAGCATATAAGGCAAGTATTGTGTATGATTTTGTACCTAATAAAATGTCTCAAATGACAAAAAGAAACTTGCCTCAGGTTTTTGACAGTTTTGTTAGATTTCGACAGTTTTTGACTTTTGAAATAATAACATTTTCCCCCCAAATTATGAAAAAGTTCAGTTTAAATGTGGTAAAAATTTCATACGTTAATAGCAAAAAGTAAAATATTTTTCTGTAATTTAAAAAAAAAAATATTTTGATAAGGAAAGAATCATTTTACTACGTAAAAATTTGTTTTTTGTACAAGTCAAAAAAGTACTTCTTAAACAAATTAATTTTTTTGAAATTTTGTACTTATAATTTTTGATTTGTTTAAATAGTTTTAAAGATATGGTAATATATGCAAAAAATAAAATTAACAATAATAGGCTGGATAGCCTAATTGGGGCCCGGGGCAAAAACTTCTTTGGGGGCCCCCTTCTGCTTCAGTAATGAAGAACCGGACTTTATGGAGGCATTTACATTTTTCTCATCATAATACATATATAACAAGAAAATTGACTAGAACCTGAAATAGCTATTTAGGTCAGACGAAATATCGTTCTGCCCATTTTATTGATTTTCTGACAATTCCATACCTGCCAACTTTTAATCCCTTCCATTATGATTTTTCACAGTGGTATTGAAATGGAAATAAAATTTCAATGTTAAGCAAAAAAATACGTTGTATTTGACAAAGCTTAAGCTGACGACCATGGTAGTAACGCATACTAATATATATGCTTAATTTTTTTAAGAATAGTGGTGATCAAAATGATTTAAAAATTAAGTTTATAGAAGTAAAGAAAATATATATTTACTACCACTTTAAATATAAAAATAAAATTTTACGCCAAATGCGTAAGAGTTGGCAGGTATGCAATTCTATGTCTATCATGCCGAATGCAGTTTTCTGATTGTTAACTTTGTCATCTAGCTGCGAAAGATTCATGTCCTTGCTGACATTAGGGTGGAATTCAGTTGAATTTTTGCACTATGATGACTCACATAAGCCAATCAGAAAGCCTGTATTTTTGAAAACATATCGCATTTTGCGATTTGTAAAAATACAGGATTTTGACTGGCCAAATTTGTCCACCTTAATTGCCAAAATTGAGCTGAATTCCGCCCCTAGATAGCCATGGATTTACGAACTATAGATTAATGAAGAAGCAAACATAAAATTGACAGATTTTTCATTGTACTGATATTTTGTTTTAAAAAAAAGTTTATAAGATAGGAAACGTAAAATTAACTTTCTAATCAATTTGGGGCCCCCCTCTGATGTGGGGGCCACGGGCAACTGCCTCGTATGCCTCTGCCTTAGTCAGGTTCTGCAACTATTTTGATTTAAAAATACCTATCTAGAGTAGATTGTTTTTGTCTACATATTGTTGACTGAGTTGCATTGCTCTGTACTTTATAAAATATAAATCTATAGAACAGAAATATTTGAGGAGCAAGTTTTTGAATCTTTTGTTAAGAATAAAATAAAAGTGCAATACCTTTTGACGTCAGTGATAACAGTGAATGTTAATGTTAAGTTGTAAAGAAGGAAAGTTAGGAGGCATGATAGATAGATATGTGTTCAACAAAAATTATTTTCTTTTGAAGTACATACATGACAAGAATTTTAAAAATGGCAGTTGAATTTTTGCTTCGTTGGAAAGAAGATTACTTACTCTGTTGTCAGTGGCGTACTTTTAATGTATGTTCGAGGAGAATTGTCTCCTTTTGATATAAACCTAAAGTGTATAACTATAATAGTGTGTATAATTAGTGTGTATTAAGTGTATAATTATAATATATGTAAATAAAGATTACATTTCTATTCAATTAAAGTTAATATATACGCGAAGAGCTAAGTTAATTATGTGAAATATAAATATATATATTGTCTAACAGACGATATANATTATATTATTTTGAAAAATAACTTCATTACTATTTACTTCTACATGGCAATAGTAGAAGAAGCAAAATAATTTTTTTTTTAAATTTTGCTTTAATTGATCATATATTTTGGTTCATTTTTTTCAAATAATCTTTATGCTTTTTTCAGTTATAGAAATTTTATAAATTTTGGACTGAAGCAGTTTATGAATCAAAACTTGCCTTTGATGTCTTCTCTTTAATCTCTGTTTTTATTTTTAAAAAATTTAATGATTCAAAATTATACTGTGTACTATTGTTTTTCAGATTGATTCATTTTAAACTATTGTGTAATAATTCTAAATATCATGCATGTGGGATAATTTAGAGAAAAGCTTAATGTATTTGGAACTGAAATAATCATTCATATTTTCTTTTTCTTAATCTATTATGACTGACATATATTAAAATTTTCTATAAATTTAATTATTAATCTTAAAATTTTTCCTTATGTTTTCTTTACTTATGTACTTGTACCTGAAATTATTGAAAACATTTATTCATCTGTATTAACTCTAAATGATTGTTTTTCTTAAATTAAAATGTATTTTTTTCTAATTTGCGAAATTATTTAAAATTTCACATCTCTCTCTCTATATATATATATATATATATATATATATCCCCAAAACTACGCCACTGTCTGTAGTTGTACCTGAAAAAAAATAATGGGTTAAATTTTATCTGATCATTTTTATCTCATCAGTTCGAGAGGTTTGTTTGAGAGCCATCCGCTGAGAGATGATTACAGTTAAGTAATCAGAGCTCGTGTAAGTAATAAGCGCTTGTGTTTACTCAAATTTTTTGTATTGTTTGCCCTAATAGTGACATACATTCATTTGTTCTTTATTCTTTTCCCTTTTAGAGGGACTTGAATTAATAATTTCAAGAAAAATATGTGATTTTGTTATCTAAGAAATTTATAATGCGATCCTTTTTTTATCTATCTGCAAATTTAGACTTAATAACTTTTTTTAAAAATAAATTGGTTTCTGAAACATGATTTATTTATTTATTTATCTCAAAACATTAGTTTGAAATCTAGAATTTGTATAATATGCTTGTTTTAAAAATGTAACATTAGATGAATATTAAAACGGTTCCCCGATTAAAATTTATCTTGTTTATAAAGTTACAGATTCTACTTCTGGAGCTCATAAATTAATTTCATTTTTGTTTCATAACATTAATTTTCATACATTAATTATATGAATATTTTGTTGATTATAGGTCTCCGAATTAATTTGTATTTTAGATCCATCAGTAAGTCGACGTCTGATTAAAATCATGATCATTAAAACTGCTTCGTTTTTTCAAGTTTTGAGAAAAAAATAATTTAATGTCTTGTTAAGCGCAAGTGTATTGTACCATAAATATTATTTTGCAATAACATCTTTTTAATGAATAAATATATATATATAAAAATATGATTAACATTTATCACTAAGAGGAGGATTCTGTCCAAGTTATAGAGAAATTATGCACAGAAATGTTTCATAAAATAAACACAAAAAAAAGGAAAAAAAATAGTTAACAATTAAAATGAAATATAGGAAATAAATAAAACATTGCCGTACTTGGTGAAACAAAGAGGGATACAATTAATACTGCATGATTATATTTTCCGTGAAGAGTATGAAAAAAAGAAGCGAAAAATAGAAATTTTATTTGGCTGAAAGCTGGAAAGCAAGCTATTACATCGTTTCTTTAAGAGAAAAAAAAATCATATCGTCGATATTTATTGTAAATTCAAATAAATCGTTTAAAAACTGAATGTGTTTTTAATGTAGACTAGTCTTATTTGCACTATATATGTAAGGTCAGTGTGCCTAAATGCGACACTATTCAGTTACTTGAAATCCTAATTCATGGATCATCCGTAAATACGATAGAATTAAAATTTCTTATCTCTGGAGCATATTCTAATACATTTCCGGACATTTAAAACCTTTTTTAATAGGCTTATTCTCTTTGTAATATCATCACTAATTTTTATGTCCCCGAACATGTGCTAAATGTGACGTTTCCCCCCAAAAGAGGTCGCTGTCCCCGAATTGAGGTGACAGAATATATGACCTCGTCCACAACACTGCCTTGAGCATGTTTTTAATCTACCATAAGAAAAAACGGGAAAAGACCACTTTTATCAGATTTAGAGGAGTAGTAAAAAAACTATCTCATTTAGAGACAAATTCCTCGAGTAGCACTAATTGCGACAGTTTGAATTCCTTAAATGCGATATTGTTTTCTGCAGCCTTTCCATAGTAAGGTGGCGATTACAGCAATCTATAACATCTGCAAATTGTTTACATATAATTACTACTATTTGATCAAATACTTAAAATTACAATTACAAGTAACACTGTCTGAATATTTGTTTGGATGATTTAAGTGTAGTCAGGACAAGAAACGATTGCGGGGCATTCATGATATCAAAATATAAATTTTCATGTTATCATGATCCCTGTGGCAGAATGCTTTTGGGCTTTCTGCAACAAACCTCTAGCACTAATATCTTACTGCAAGATACTTTTAATTGTAACAAATATACATGTTACTAATTTAAAGTAATAGAAATGTTGTGTTACCAAAAAAAAATAATCTTATTTGGATAAAATAAAATTGTATATAATTTTTTTAAAAATGAATAGGTAATATTTTTTTTTATTCTAGTGCGGGCAAAAAATCTCACATTTTGTACGATGAAAACACTCTTAATTATTTCCTTTTTCGCATTTCGTAAATCATCATCATAATAAAAAGAAATAATTACAAATCGTGAAATACGTGATTTTGACTGCCGAAAAAAAGATCAATGACGAAATCACGCTTATCGGATTCCTCAAAAAGTGGATACTCATTGCGTTGTGTTTCGTTTCGAGAATTGGTTGTTGTAATAAATAATATCGTTTTAAAAATATGGGATTTTAAAAACTGTGTTGAAATAAATCCCCCCACCCCCTTAAAAAGAGATTGCGAGATTCGAATTTCCCATGTTGTCAGAAATATTTTGGGATATATTTTAAAACCAGGTGAAAATCAATATCAATAACTGCCGAAAATACAATCTAAACACTACATGTATTTGCGAAAGTATTGGCGTAAAGTGAGGGCAAATAATCAAAACGTGATTATTTGCCCTCACTTTACGCCGATACTTTCGCAAATACATGTAGTGTTTAGATTGTATTTTCGGCAGTTATTGATATTGATTTTCACCTGGTTTTAAAATATATCCCAAAATATTAATATTAATTGAGAAATAACCGGAATTTTAAAACCTCGTGGAATTCGGTAGTACTAGTAATAAAAAGTCAAAAAACGATGATATTGTTACATTAAAAGTAAATAATTGGTTTGAGTTTCGGGTATATTTAAATTGTATAAAAAACATTGGGATTTTTTTTTTTTAAAGTCTGAAAATTCGTTGCAATAACTATCGAAAGAACGATTGAAATATCGCAGGGATCAACGAGAATATCGGCGGAAAACGTGCGTGTTAAAGAATGATTTCTTGAAACCGCGATTCTAATTTCGCGTACCGTAATAATATCGGCACCTATATTTAAAAAAAATTACGTGAATATAAATAATAACTGAGCAATGAAAGACATCACGATTTCGAGAAAACAAAGCAAAAGTGCTTAGCAATAATTGCAAAAAATTTAAAAAAAAAAAANAAAAAAAAAAAAAAAAAAAAAAAAAAAAACACTACATATATTTACGATGGAATCGGTGCAAATTTTGAACGAGTGAAACTGAAATGCGTGATTTTAAATTTTCATTTGCGTAATTTTTAAAAAAAAATATTTGATCGATTTTATTTCAACCAAGTAAAAAAAAAGCAAGACAATATTTTGCTACAAATCTGAATTTGTAACAAAATTCCCACTGACAGTTACATTTTATTAAAATGTAAAATATCGTGTGCTTGATTTTATATATATATATAATAGAAATGTNATATAATTATAGAGAAAAAAATCTTTCGAACATTTCTGCTGAAAACAATTTCTTTTACTTCATTATTCTTTATTTTTCATTCTTCTCAAATAAGAATAGAAAAATCTCGAACATTTCTTTCACCTCCTCTGCGCTTTTAAATGTAATTTTTAGAGAAAAAAATTTTCGAAAATTTCTGCAGAAAAGAAAACCGAATTTTTTTACTTCCTTTGTAACGTACTGTGACAATGTTGCCGTGATTCTGCCACGAAGATCATGTTTACAATTATTAAAAAAATATGGCAACAAGTAATCATGATTACGCAATACACGTGCAATATATGTATGTAAATATTCATTGCAATATTATTAATTTTGCAATGAATAACCAAACATCGTTAAGTTACAAACATGGTTTGGTTATTCATTGCAATGAATAACCTATCATGAATTCAACAAAAATTATTACAGCTAACTAAGTTGGAATTTCAACTATTTATTTTATAAGTACCATTAATTCTTTTTCTTACATAATTTAAACAAGTTATTTCAATAAAATAGTTAAAATGATAACGGTTTTGCTAAAATGTTTTGATAGGAGTGTCCCTTTTCGAAAAACACGCATTTTGAACCGTGTTCATTTTCGTAAGGACGCATTTCGAGTTGTGTCCATTTTCGGAAAAAAAAACTCATTTTGAGTTGTGTCTACATTTAAAAACTCACCGACTCAATCTGAAATTTCGTGCCTGTGTGCTAACAGCTGATGAAACAGTCGAAAATATTTCTGTATTAAATCCAAATAATTTACATAGCAATCTTTTATTTGTGTTCTGACAATCACGCATCTGAACTAACAACAGATTCTATTATATGATGGCTTAGAAATTACTTCCTGGAGCTTTGGTTTTGGATATGAAACCAATTACTAAAAATTCTCTTTCAACCCTTTATAGGACTATTTTTTCCAGTGAATGTTATTTAAAACTATTTTTGAGATTGATTATATTAAAAAAAAATCCTTTAACTTATTACCCAAAAATTAATTTGATTTTAAAAACCATTTTCTTGTGGTATTTACTTACTGTAAAGAATTGGCCATAAACTTGAATTTCTGTGTTTATAAATAAACGAATTTATAAATTCTGTATTTATGACTACAAATAAACTAAGGAAGAACTTATCAAATGAACGAATGCACATAATACACGATAGAAAATAGCTCTACCGTTTTGGTCTCTCTTCTTGACCCCACGCAAACCTTTACTGTTACCCACATGTATTTAAACGAACTCCTACATTGGTATTTTTTTGTATATTTTTTGAAATTATCAGCAGATGGTTGCACAAATCATAGGTGGGAAAATATATTTCTGCTCGTTTAAAAAACAAAGCAAACTGTTGTATTTTTTGCTGTGCACACATACGCATTTACTTTTATTACTCAAATGAGAAACTACAAAAAAAGACAATTTATCTTCATTTTACGAAAAAATAGTATGCTTAGTAAATAGTCAGAAACATTGACGTTTTGGCCATTTGTACAATTGTTTTTTAAGCCTATATTTCAATCAAGTTCCTCATTGTTCCTGTGAATTACATCTTTTTTGCAAGTTGTTTAGTTTTCCATATTCTTACATTTTGAGGATCCTATGATATAATTTTTTATCGATTTTCAACCCTGCTGTCCAAACCACTTTGTCCTTAATTTTTACACACCACTGTACTTACTACACAAATATTATTACCAAAAGTAATTTCGCTATCTGAAGAATTATATTTCACCGTTAAAATATTAAATGTAATTAGAAATGATTTGCACTCTTAGAAACACGTATGTCTCATTCATCAGACCCATCCTGGAGTATGGCATTCCAATTTACTGTTGTGCCTCTGCTTCAAATCTTCAGAAACTTGAAAAGGTCCAGCTCCGCTCTGCTCGGATCACCACTGGTCTTAGAAATACTTGTCCCAGGGATATAGTGCTTTTCGAGGCTGACTTGCAACCCCTTAACCTTAGGAGACGTGCATGCCTAGCAAAATATCACGGCAAACTCAGTGGACTGGGTTCTCAAAATCGTGCTTCTACCTACTTCAAGGACTGGTGTAATAACCAGAGACTCAAGAGAAACAGTCCCTTCAGCCAAATGGTATCTTTTAATCTAGTCAATGGTGCTGTAGAACCACATCACTTGGCACAATGTGTCGGCCCATTGAATGGTCTTGACGGTGTCTTTTTCCATCCTGACTTGCCAGTACATGTGAACAAACAGACAGATCTTCCTGCCCATCTAAGGCAACTAGCTCTAGAGAGAATTGGAGAGATTCCGGGTGATGCGGTACAGGTTTACACGGATGTCAATAGAGACGAATGTAACCGATCTGGCAGTGGAATTTACATCAAATTGCAAGACCATGACTTAAAAATTCAGAAGAGAAATCCCGACTACTGCTCAGTATTTCGCAGTGAGCTTATAGCCATTGATGAAGTCCTTGATTCTCTTGTGTTTCTTTCCCTTGGAAACGAGATATGGGTTCTATCTGATAGCAGAAGTGCAACACAGCACTTGACCAATTGGCAAAGCGTGAGAAATAGTGCTGGAGTGTCAGTACTCAAAAAGTTTAAACCGCTTTCCATTTCGCATCAGATTCATCTGCAGTGGATTCCTTCCCACGTCGATCTTGAAGGAAACGAGATTGCGGACACTTTGGCTGAAGCTGGTGCTTGCGTGGCCTCTGTGCCGTCGGCACCCCTCAACTTTTTGGAAATCTTCTCAAAAATAAAACACAAAAACAAGACCACTTGGAATGTCCCCCCAAAGCACCCATGGTATCAGTGTTCTCGACCTGGAGGCTCCCTGGCCCAAGGTTTTAACAGACAGGAACAAACTATTATTGCCAGCTTTCGAAGTGGTCACCTTAAATCAATGAAGTTTTCGGAAGGATCCAATAACTTTGAAATTTGTACCAACTGTTCTTCAGACCAGGCTTCGCCTCACCACATCCTCGCGTGCCTGGGGCTCACCAAGCAGGATTTAGCAGATGATCCATTGACGGTGTTGGATTTTTTGAGGGTGTATAACGTCATGGACCTGGTCTAGCACTGCTGGCCAATGGGGGCGTGCAACAACAAACGATTTGCGCGATAAAAAGTAAATTTAGATTAACACATTGAATGCCACGCTAATTTTACATGGCTTGCCCGTCTGACCGAAATGATTTTCTCAATATGTATTGCATTAATTTCTTCAAACCATTTTAGTAACGATAGTAATATAAAAAAATTAAAAGCATAAAAATTTACTCGAATTATCTGTTTCTAATAATCTTGGCTTCGCTGGTCACCGGTGATCGACGAGGCGCTACGAACAAACTCAGTGCTGGTCACTGGTGACCACCATGGCATTCAGCGTGATAAAAATGGTATGATTTAGACGACTTTCCTTTTTCGATTTCTCTTGTTAAAATAATAATTTCTTTTTAAATAAAAGCAAATTATGTAACCTAACCATAACCATGTTATTTTCATTAAAAAAAGGGAAGAAATACAAATTCTTTAGCTTTGGTGCAGATGGGTCACTGGTGTAACTTTTACATAGTTTTTTTCCGGATGCACTAACTAGCAATCACAAGTAAAAATATAAAAGTATATTTTGCATTTTTTAATTATAAAAACGTCTTCTCGTTCCTATAAGAAATCTGCTAGATTATCGGAATTCTATTTGTAAAAGCAAAAAAAAAGTAGTTTAAATTTTTTTAAAATTCTTATTCAAAAATTTATAAATAATTGATTTTGTAAATTAAAGAAATTTCAATGATGAATTTCTGTTTCTCTTGGACGTAAATAACTGAAAACATGAAAAAATTATTGTTTGGAAGTGAGCAGTTAGTTCATACTTACCAAGGGCCTGTCTTACCAAGGGCTTACCTGAGCCTATCTATCGCTATTTCAAAAGAATACACTATTAAAATTCTAATTATAATATTTTTCACTTATTTTGACATAAATTAATACAAAATAGTGAAAAAAGTATGAAAAATGTGTATAATGGAAATTCTGCCCCAAAGTGTTAAAGAATTACAATAAATTTCTTCGAAAAAAGCTGAAAACGAATCTTCAAAGATCTAATTTTCAGACATTAAGTTCAAGAAGTGGTAGCAAAAGCGATCTTTACTTTTTAAAGCCGAAAAGCCAACTATTTTGCCCCTTTATGCAAATAAAGAGCTCTTCTTAAATTCGATTTCTTTGAACCCGTTTGATCGCTATTCGATTGTGACTGGTTTCGCAGTTCAATTGAAACATTAGATCACTGTCGAAGTACAAGGACTGCCCGTCCAAGAAACTTATCTTTTTCTGCAGGTCTCGTAATTTGCATTTTCATCCTCCGCAAATAAAAATAAAAAAAGCATACACGTTTTCTCAACAATGCGTTGGGGAAGAATTTTTAAGTATGGCTTTTAATTATGGCTCAAAGTACAAAACTTTCGAGCGTCTGCTCGAGAAGTTTTGTTCGTATAATAGATATTTGTGTCTGTAATCATCTGAAATATTACTTAAACTCTTTAAATAGCCAGCTAAACTCAAATTAAAATTAAAACTCAGAGTAGTAAATTAAAACTTATTAACATTTTTATAAAAATGCTTTCTAAATTGGAATTGAATGGTCAGTTTAATTTAGAAAAATTATTTTATTTTAAACCATTTTAGATTAAAGAGTTTTCATTTTTAAGCTTCTTCTTATTAAATGTTTTAAAGCTCTTGTGATTATATATTTTAAATTTTTTAAAATACGATACAAGTACTTATTACATTCGTCAGAGATAATAATTTGCTATTACCAATCTTTTTACTATTTCAAAAAACTTATGCATAAAAGAAAGCACAGATACCTAGATCAGAAAACAAAAGTGTGTATCCAGAACTGTAATGAGATATTATAACTGCAACTACCTTGTAAAAAAATAATTAATCAAATATTGTTAATTTATATTTAATAGTAGTTAAATTAAAAGCGACTACTGATGAAGATCGAATCATAGTTTCGGATTTTAATCCCGAAATTGCTTTATAAATGTTATTAAGTAATTTAGACTATTCGTATCTCTTAATTAAAAATTAGTATACCATTATTCAGAGAGCGTATTATTTCGATAATATTATCACGGAGTATTTGTAACATATAGTCCCGCAGATCGTTAAGACACTGTTCCCAGAAGATCACCGAAGTCAAGCATCACTGGCTGCGGTCAGTGTGCGGGTGGGTGACAACTTGGATCAGTCTGCGTAGGGACCGAAGGTGTGCGGTATGGTTCTTCGTTATACTGTTCTACCGTAAAGTGCTCGACTTCGCTTGCAGGTCGTCGGGCTACTGAAGCAGGGGTGCCATCCGCTCTGCAGAGGATCAAAATTGTGATGGCATGTCTTCGGATCATCCTCAGGGATGTTTCCCAGACCGTCGCCAACAGCCCAATGTGCAGCTCTAGTGCGACGTAAATGAACTACAATTACAATTACAAATTATAACATATAACAGACTTTATCTTCTCATCTCACTGGTTACTCTCTCCCACTACCAATAAACGGAGAATATCTGCCTTGTGATTAGTCAGAAATAATTCTATCAAACTTAGCCTTCGAAGTTAAGCAAGCTATTGTGCTGTCATGTGACAAAAAACGTGCGAAATGTTTAGGTTGCAACAGGAAATGAACATTTTTTCAAATAAATCGAGAGGAAATCACTAGTTCGATCGAATTTTGCTTCAGTTGTATAAGGTGGCTGCTTGTGGGCCATTTCGAAAAAAAAGAAGAAAGAAAATCTTAAAATTAAGATAAATTCATCCATGTTTTTGCTATTAGAAATATGAGTTCGAAGATTTCATAAAAACCGGTCCATATTTTCTACACTCAAAATATTGGTTCAATCAGTCACATGCCAAACCGATATTTTATTTTAAGTATTTTTGCTAGGATAATAGGTTACCGAAAAAAGCATTGTTAGTATAAATTAAAGTTTTGACATCTATTTTTTGAAAGAGGACTTGAACTATCGTTTTCGTGTTCGATCGCAAATCGTACGCGAGCCCCATTCAAAGGTGAATTTCTTTCTGGTAGTTGACCGTGACCTTGTGAGCAGTTGATGAACATTGTATAGCGTGTTCTTTTTGAATGCTTCTCAAGTTCTTAATCATTACAGGGTTGGTTCATATTATCTGAAGAAACTAGCAGAATGAAGTCTCCTTTTTCTTGAAGCTGTTTATTGTCAAGGTCTGTTTAAATCTGGATAAATTAAATTTAATAAATGATATTCCTTTACGAATCGCTTGACTCATGGACTATGAATTAAAAAACCAGCTTGTATTTATTTTTACTTTATTCAAATCATCAAATTAGTGCAGTTTATTGGTAAATTTTGTTGAAAGTTTTATTAAAATGTGGTTTAAAAGTTTTTTTAAAATGCAACGTTTGCAAATTTTTATCGAGGTGAAGGTACTTCATTTTTTTAAAACACTTGCAATATCAAACCATTTTTGTTTTATCATATTTGTTTTGTCCTATTTTTGTTATTTTCACCCTGTTTGCGTCAATGAAGCCTCTTGGCTCTCATCTGTCGCACGCCAACTTAAAAGTTTCATTTTGATTTTTGTCATGATCATGCGCAGATGCGCGGGATATTGAAGGTATTTAATTACCGACTCTATCAACCTTCATCTATCAAAAGGTACCTCAAGATGGATTCAAGCTGTCTTATATTTTAGTGATTTGGTATTTAATATTGGTAGTGGTATAGTTACGCCACATTACTCCCCTTCCAGAATTTTATCTGGGATTGAATTCGATGAACGAATACCACTAGTTGATTTAGGCTGTTTTTCTTTCTTTTGTTTATTTTTATTTATATCATATTGCTCATATTGTTTTCTTCATTTTTTTTTGTTTATGTCATTTTTTTTTTCTTCATTTTTTGTTTATTGCGTTTCGCTCCTTATTTTTTCTCCCTTCAATATTGTTTATTGACCGGAAGACTTTGTTTACTTCACCGGAATTTTCTTCTTTTCTCTGAGTAGTATATTTTTAAGCAAGTCATCTGTTTAATTTGGACCATCCATCAATGTTCTCAAGTTCATATCACTTCCGGGGGGTCACCATTGAAGGGGATTAATTATCGACTATGTCAACCTTCATCTATCAAAAGATACCTCTTTTTTTCTTTTTTTTTAGCGTTATATTTTAGTGATTTGGTATTTAATATTTGTAGTGGTAGTTACGCCGAAATATATTCCCATATCTCTTAGTTATAAAATAAAGAATTTCTTTTGTTAAGTTTAAAAAAAAACATCTGCTTCTCCAGAAAAATAACACACCTGTCTTTCACATAGTTTTGCTGATACTTAACATCGTTTGACATTGATGGAGGGACATTTGGTTTTGATATTCAAGTATTATTTGGCGTTCATAAAAATGTTATTTCGGTAGTTGCGTGAATAAGAGGGGAATCAATTATAGAAGGGTTAAATCCACGGCTAGCGAGCGGAGGAAGTTAAGTTCGAAGTTTAAAGAAGAAGAGTCGAAGTTGCTCTAACCGTACCGCTTTAAAATCTTAATTCTACGGTTTCTTGGAATTATTTAATTAATAGGTGATTCAGTCAGTAGTTTTTGTTTGTTAAAAGAAAGATATTTAAGATCTTGGGATTATTTAATTAATAGGTGATTCAGTAGTTTTTGTTCGTTAAAAGAAAGGTATTTAAGATTTTGGGATTATTTAATTAATAGGGGATTCAGAGATTTTTGTTCGTCTGATTGCCTGTTTTGATTTTAAAGCCATTCTAGGCTTGTTAACAAAATTAAAGTCATAAAGATTCTTTTAGTTTTGATAATCGCTGGGGCTTTTACCACATTCCTTGTTAGTTGATACATCGGACAAACAAGACGCGCTTTAAAATTTAGACTTAAGGAACACGATAATCCGACACGATATGTCCGATCTCAAGAATACGAGAAATCATCAATTGCTGCCCATTGTTGGAATCTTGGGCTTCAATTTTGACAATGCCAAAATTTATTTCTACCCCAGTCATGTTAACTCAACTTGATGCCCTGGAATCTTGTTATATTCATATGAATGCCGATTCCCTTTTTAATGACATTAGTTCCTCATCATCTCTCAATAGCGCTTGGAAATGCATTTTACCCGGATTAGTCCCTCTCGGCCATTGGGGTTTTTCTTGTTCTGTTTTTGATCTTTTTTCTTTCTCGGCTATTGTGGTTTTTCTAGTTTTGCTTCTCACGTTTTTTATTTTTCGTAGACAATTTTACCTTTTAGTTACTTTCACAGTGGATTTCCTTGTTCTGTTTTTTCAAGTTTATTTTTATTCTCTCTCGCCTACTTAGGATTTTCAAATTTTGTTTCACACCTTTATTTTACATTTTTCGTTGGCAACTTTACGTTTTTTATTTCGAATGACTTTTGTTTCTTCTCATTCACGTCTGGCAAGTCTTGAAAAGGGGCGCCTTTTTTGAGCGCTTGATGTCGACTGTTATTTCTAATTTGTATATTTTTGTCAGATCCTTTATTGCAATGTGTTCTGTGCTTTCTTTTTTTGCTGCAGGCTTCTTCTACCAACCGTACTTAATTTGGCTCCCGAAATAAATAGAGTTTAGCGTGCCTGATTCAGTTAAAATGATGAACATGATTTTCATATGTTGAGTTCACAAAATGATTTAACTCCATAAAACAAAAAAATGGGAACGTGCTTAAATATTTTTAAAATTCCGTTTATAACATAAATTTATAAAAAAATTTGCCGTTCAGGCGTATAAATATATATTTATTCAGAAATTTATTATAAACATAAAAAAATTCGATTAATCCAAGTGCTTTGACACTTAAATTTAAGATATTCACTTTGACACTTAAATTTAAGATATTCACTTTAACACTTAAATTAAAGAAATTAAAATGTCGAGTTAATCGATTTGTACATTGCGCCTTATGCGCACACACACACACACACACACACAAAAAAACCCCGGACCACCCGGACCTTTTGATCTGATGATCGGATCTTCATGTTCTAGGACTCATTCTTAATTTTTCGAGGGTTCTCATTGGGGAAATGTTCTCATTCTCAAATTTGCGAAATAATTAGTGCAGACGATATTTTTAAGTTACGAAATCAGGCACAGAAATGCACTTTCTCTGAATAAATATACCTTTTTTTAGCGGATCCGGATTTCTAACCTCCAAAATAGGGTAGCCAAAATTCAAAATTTGAGAGAAATCGGTCGAATAAGTTCCTGAGAAATCGAATTTTAAATATACGACTTCTTTCCGAATCCGTCAACAACAAAAAAAGATATGTTTATCCAGAGGAAGTCAGTTTTTTTTGCTTGATTTTGTAACTTAAAATATCGTTTACACTAATTAATTGGCATATTTGTGGTCACCATGTCGAACTATTAAGAATGAGTCCTAGAAAGCGAAGATCTGATCATTAATCAAAGTTATTCAGGGTAGTCCCTTTTTTTTTTGGCGCACTGTACGTAGAATAATTCTTGTTTAAGACAAAAGTTCTTTAAAAAACTATACTTCATTAATAAATTGTTGTTAAACAACATCGCTTATTAGTATATTGATTTTAACATACTTGAATATAAAGCATTATTTCGAAACGTATAATAAATTTAATTTCTAGCTATTTCAATTAAAAAGAAAAGGACTTGAACTTTAAACTTCCTAGAAATGAACCTGGGAATTTCTCGGAATCAATTAACGGGAAAGTAAACAGAGGATATTTAAAAAAAATTATGTTTCGAAGCGTGAAAATGTTTCGTCCTTTGATGTTTTCTGGAAACTTTAAGCAAAAAATAATTTTCTCTTCCTAAGGGAAGAAATAAATTGTATGAGAAATTATGTTCTGTTAGATATAGAGCATAGGAATCTAATGCGTTTTGTGTGTAAATATTTTATCATTGTTGATATTGATTAAATAATAATTTTTCCTAAGCATTTTGGTTTATTTTATCCTAACAATTAGACTAATTAATTGAATTATTGAATAATTTATTGAATAATTAATTGAATTATTGAATAATTTATTGAATAATTAATTGAATTATTGAATAATTTATTGAATAATNTGTACTAACTAGTTTTCCTACGCATCTTGGTTTATTTTATCCTAGCAATTAGACTAATTAATTGAATTATTGAATAATTAATTGAATTATTGAATAATTAATTGAATTGAATAATTTATTGAATAATTAATTGAATTATTGAATAATTAATTGAATTATTGAATAATTAATTGAATTATTGAATAATTATTTGAATTATTGAATAATTAATTGAATTATTGAATTATTGAATAATTAGTTGAATTATTGAATAATTAATTGAATTATTGAATAATTAATTGAATTATTGAATAATTAATCGAATTATTTAATGAGTATCAGGATTGAAATGGTATAGAAACCTAATCTTGGAAATGCTATCATACGTCGCTAGGGGCGCCACCCCTATTCTGAACTGTTTCTTCGTGTGCTTCTAAACAGGTCATAATAGGGTAAGCGCCTCTAGCCACGTACGATGATTTTTCCAGGCATGGATTCCTATGCAATTTTGATCCTGTTGATGTACCCTAACTCTGCTAGAAGTTTTTTTTCTATAGTTACGAGACTCCTTGATCTATATAACGTTTTTGTTTTTAACTCTTTTGTTTCGACAAAATGTAGATTAAAAATGTCATTGAAAAAGTCTGTAGCTTCAGGAGCAAAGTTAAATTCAGGTTTCAAATTCACACATCCGAATTTGTATAAATGCACCAAAAAAAATTGTTCCCCAGTGTTATTTATTAAAAAGAGAGATTTCGAATTTTTCAAAATTAATTCACATAATTTTACATTATGCGTTAGAGCATTTTTATACAAGTATGTTAATTAAAATGTTTACATGCTTCTATGAAATAAGTTTTTCCAATCTTTATCTAAGGAACATAACATAACGTAACAGAAATACCTAATATTAAACTTTTCTGTAGTACATTTCTTATGATTTTTTTTGTTATTTTTGATTAAAAAAGATTAAAGCTTTCTTATTTCGTTATAAATATGGCACTATATATGCTGTCACTGAATCAAAACAAAAGTTTTGTGAAAATGACGAACACAAATTTCTTCATCTATGGCGTTAGATGCAATAAAAATTTCCATAATTTCATATGTATTTAATTTAGAGCATTTTAACGATTTAAAAAAGTGTGTTTTCAGAGATCATTATAGGAGAAATTAGGGACCATTTACAAATTATTTTACGGTTAATATGAATCCTTCAATTTTTTTTAACCTTAATTAACTCTTTATAGGGTAATTTTTTCTAGTAATGTTTTGTTAAAACATATTTTGGGGTGTGAGTAATTGATAGAAATTCCTTTATCCTATTTTCTAAAATTAATTTGATTTTTAAGATTATTTTTTTTTCTGGAAAGTTGGGTGAGATTTTCAAAATTTTATCTTTTGTAAAGAGTTGGCCATTGACTTGAAATCCGATACTTATAAATAACCGAATATATAAATTCTGTGTTTATAACTACAAATAAACTCGATGAGAAATGATAAAATGAACGAACGCATAACTTAGAGAGGATAGCTTCCCAGTGTTAGCCTCTCTTCCTGATCCCACGCAAGCCTTTACTGTTATCCACATTTATCTTGACAAAGTCCTTCATTGGCATTTTGTTTTGTATTTTCTTAAGTTATCAGGAGATAAACGTACAAATCATAGTTGGCAAAATAGCTTCTCATTAAAAATCAATAAAGTTGACGAGAAGTATACTTGGCACGGCCTTCTAAAGGGTTAAAAAGGAACCTTTCACGAAATACTTTATCTTAAAAAGAGTTCCTTCACAGAATTTGGAAAACGGAGAGCTCCAAATATCAATGTTAAACATTCTACAGGGTCTGTCCAGACATTTTGTGTAAGGTCCGTTTTGTAAAATTGTGAAAAAATGACTCGTAATTTGCGAATATAGAATAAACGTTAAGTCACATTCTTTCAACCAGGGTTCTGTTTTCGTGTATTTGTGGAAATAGGGTCCTGTTATTACAAAAAACTTTTTCAAGGAGTTTTTAAATTGTAAAGAGATACATGATTATACTCAACACTGTAAAATTATAATTGAAAAAAATTAAATTTTGAAAGATGAACAGCAATTGCTTCTACTAAACTAGAGATGCAACATACAAATATTTGGTATTTAGCCATACTGCTTGCTGATCGCAGAATATTCATTTCGGACGAATAAAGGAAGAAGCGTCTGCCGAAGACAAAACTTAGTTCGTTTACATCTGTCTTCGATTAAAAGATAAATTATTTTGTGAGGGGTCTGTTTTTAAGCAAAAATATTTTGTGAAGGGTCCGTTTTTATGAAAAGATATTTTGTGAAGGGTCCGTTAACGGACACAAATTTCTTCTAAGCAGACCCCTGTTCTAAGAAAAGACCTTGGTTTTAAAGCTTATAGAAACAGCAAAATTAACGAACTTTCTGAGTATTTAAGAGGAAAAGGAGGCAGAGGGTAAAAGAAATTCTTGCATGGCACGCTGATGATGAGTTTGACTTTTCAGACGAGAAGCTGTTTGTTTTACAGCAAAGTCTCAATCTCCAAAATGATAGAACATGGTTAATTTCTATTGATGACATCCTTGAGGGCCAGCATTATGTTCAGTGTTATCAAAATGCTTCGTCTGTGATGGTTTGGGGGGTTATTTAAAAAAAAATGTAAATTCCCGTTAGTTTTTATTGAAAAGGTGGCAAAAATCGAAGCTTAATATTATAAAAATAGCCTCCCAAATCCCCTGATATGAACCCGCTTGATAATTTTGTTTGATCATACATACTCTCTCAACTTAATAATTATAAAATCGCCAATCTGAGGAAATTCAAAAATTTTATTCATAAGATTTTGGTAGAAAGAAACAGATTCCATGCTAATTTAAGGTTGAGAAATTTCTCACAAATTCACAAAAACTGGATCTTTCGCAAAAGACAACTTATTTTTTGCAAAAACAGAACCTTTTTTTAAAAAAAAAATTCTCAAAACTATGAGTAGATTTTTCCCCAATTTCACTAAAAACATTTCTCAAAAAAGTCTAAAAAATTCTTCAATATTTTTTTAGTTGCAATAGGAAATGACACAAGAAAGCCTTTAGAATAAAGCCGGAGTCAGGGCCTTATCTCGTAAATCTTAACTCCTCAGATGACGTGTTAGCCTAGCTACAATGACACGAATGTTCAACTGCTTAAACGCAATTTTTATCGATTTGATGTGTTTTCAAATTTTAAGTCTTACATTTTGTTCTAGCTGTAATTCATTAAATAAAGGTGCATGCAACAACTATTGATTCCTCTCCAAATTTATTTGAAAATTATTAGAACTGAAAATGAATACTTTGATAAATTAGACTATGCTATTCATCAATTATAAATTTTCTTAGATCGATTAAATTTACATTTTATCTAAAATTGGCTGCAATTCTTATTAATCTTTGGTGAAAAGTTCATTCAGACATTTTCACAATTTCGACACGAATAATAGTGTAAAATAGGACATTAGTGGAACGCCATCCTAATGTTTTTTTAATTGTTTTTAAAAAAAAACAATATTAATATATTTGTTTGTTTTATGCGGCCCCTGTATCACGGGCATTTTTTGATCAAAGTTGGCAAATCCCAAGATTATTATTGATAGTGTTCTGACTTGCGCTTCTCAAGTAGTAAGTTTATTGAATCCTCTGGGGTTTTGTTGTGTACTAACTAGACTGGTGGTAATTGATTAATCAAGCTCAAGGTATTTGTTTAAGCTTTCAATCACATTCGCTGCTCGGGAAGAACCAGAATGCTCATCTAACCACTGTTTAGTTAAAGGGTTAGTAGGTGCGCAATAACATGCGTGATGAGGTGCGCAATATTGTGTGTGCGCATGAAGTGGGGAATACGCTTTTTCGAAGACAATTTCGTGTGTTATTTATATTTTATATAGCTATTTTTTTATTTTTTTTATTATAGAAATAGTCGAAAAATTTTAGATCGACATAGTTTTATGTTTTAGTAAGACATACGCCAAGTAAGACCTAGTACAAAGTTTTTTTTTTATAATATGTAATTTTAAATGACAAAATCTAATGTTTAAAAAGTCCTTGGGAAATTAAAAAATTTAAAAATGCACATTTCTTGAAATTTCATTACTCGAAAACTATTTGGCTGATTTCGTTGAAATTAAGCAATTTGACGAAAATTGTACTGTGTAAACACTAATATTACTTGTATATCTTACAATTTAAAAGAATATCTTATTACGTAAAAAGCGTTATCTATTACATAAGTATTCTATGCAGGGATGCAAAAATTTAACTTTTTATGGCAAATGTTAAACTCGAAAATTGGAAAAAAGCTTTAGAATTTTTTTTATTTTAGTTTAAAATGTTTAAATGTAGGAGGGGTGGAAAAAGTCGGATGGTCGACAATGGAATGATTGAATATATGAATGATATGAATGATGTAACATATAACATATGAATGATATTTTTTAAAACAAATTGTTCTAATTCCCTTATGCACATTATAATAATGAATATGTTGTTAATTTCTGTCGTTGAGTTTTTTTTTAAATCAATGTCTGAACGAAGAAATTTTTTTAAATTTCAAATACTAGACCAATATATAGAAACCGAATTTTCAAATTTCAAATAAAAATAAGAATAAAGATTTAAAATGTATAAAGTATTTTTAAAATCTATTCAGAATGTTTTGAGAGTCCATTATTTCCCAAAGAGTCCATTATTTTAAAATTTAAAAAAAAAATCGGACTCTTCTTATTTGATTCCTAATGCTTCAAAGGAATTTATTTTTGAATTAAAGAGTTAGATTGAAAATAGAAACTGTTGCCGCATTTTAGCTAAATACATGCTGTCAACACAACGTCGGCAGCTGGTAAGGTCTTTTTAATCCTATCAGTAAAGATTAAAAAGAAGAAGAAAAAGCATAGCAGATTCATAGCGGTTATCTTTGTTAGTTACCCGTCACGCCTACTCCAAAGATAATCTCAAACAAGAAGTTATTTTCAATCCTTATACCGAAATTTGTGGTATTGGGACTTAAATTTCTATTTAGGTACATCATAATACCTCCGCATAATCTATCTTAATACAGTCAAACCACCCCGATGTAAGGAACCTCCAAGGGACCGAAATTTCGGTTCACTATCCTAACCGTGATTTCACTATATCCGTTCCGCAAACAGTTTTAACTATTGGTTCCATATAGGGAACCTCCATATAGGAACCGATATAGGGAACCTCCAAGGGACCGAAATTTCGGTTCACTATCCTAACCGTGATTTCACTATATCCGTTCCGCAAACAGTTTTAACTATTGGTTCCATTCTCCCCCCTTTTATTACACATTACTTAAATAAATGACCCATAAAATGAAATACAAAAATGACTGAAAATAGTAAGAAGTAACGAAACTTTTATCTTTTATTACTCTTCGTCTTGCATACATAAAAAATATTAGTAATCTTTAGCTGATGAGCAATCCTCAACATCAGATATGGAAGCACTTCCCGACTCTCCGATAATTTTTTCTGAATTTATGTTATTCTGTTTTTTAGGCCTGTCTACCCAGCCATACGAACACATAAAAGTAGTCTTACCAAATCGCTTAATAAATTCATCGGCTTTGACTTGAAGCACTTGTCCAGATATCTGGAAGATTGCGGCTTCTTTGAATGCTGAACCAATTCAATAATGCAATTCAGTAATGAAAAAAACAAAAAAATTGCTTATTGCTACCTTCCATACTATAAATGGCTTTAAAAATTTGTATATGTATTTATTTTGAAGTAGAAATTTCAAATTATTGCAAAAAAAAATTAAAATAAATCAGTGGAAGACAGAAAAAAGTTCATAATATCTCTCTTTTTTTGGTTCTCTATATCCGCAAAAACTAACATTATACATGTGTAGCAAGGCCCAGAAGAGAACATTTCGTTCACTATAAACCGTGTTCACTATAGCGGGGTTTGACTGTAATTATAAATCTTAATTAAATTTTAGGTTAAATATTTTTTATGTGTTATAATATATTAAAAACGTTATAATACTTTAAATTTTAGGTTAAATATTTTTTATGCGTTATAATACATTAAAAACGCGTTATTAAATAAAAATGCATTTTAAATGAGTTATTAAATCATTATTTGGATTGCACAGCTTATTTCTTAAACTGAGATGCTGGGATGTTGTTTTTGCGAAAGTTTAATAAAAATCAGAGCATCTTTATTTTGTGTCAAACTGACTAGGCAATAGCCCTGTATATACATTTAATCTTTACTTCTAAATGTATTACTGACATTTTTGCCCGGCCGTGTTTATATACCATGATAAAAATAGATTTTTCTTATTACTGTTTTAACGTATATTCCGACAAGTATATGCGTTGTCATTCGGTTCAACCAACGAAATAAATTTTCTTTCGCATGATGTTGTTGGGCGACATTTTAATTAAAATCAGATCATCTCTATTTTACGCCAAGCCAACTAGGCGGCTACGTATTTACTTTTAATCTCTACTTCGTCTGATTAAAAGTAATGTTGTCTTGATATTTTTGTCCAGTCGTCTTATACAAGGATGAAAAAAAAATTTATTTTTAATTTTATTTTAGCGTCTATTCATAAAAGAAAACTGTATGTACGTTGTAATTAATTTGAGCCTTGGGAATATATTTTATTTTCATCGTGTAATATGTATGCGTGATGAATTAAATAAATACACGAATTTTTTCACGTAGATAAAGTTAGACTTGTTTCTTATGTTGATAAAATGCAATAACCGGAAAGATTGCGAAACTGAAAAATTGAATAACTCCGAAGCTAATTCAAAATTTATAAATAAAAATCTATTTATAGCTTTAGCTAAACTTTATTATGTAGCGGAATAAGAAATATTTTTAACGAACTAAAAACTTAATGTCCGCATTATCAATTTCATATCTGACTTATCTGAATATTTTAACTAAAACTCATACTACATACTCATACTCATTTATCAAATTTCATACTACAGTAATTACTTCATAGTATGAGAAACGCGTGCGTTGTAATTTTTCTGTAGACAAGTTACAGCGTCGACCTTTAAGGCGCTGACCGTAGTATTTTTTTTTTTTTTTCAATTCAAAATTTTTATTTTTACTTAATTCTTGTTTTTTGGGAGCTATTATTCTATGCATTAATTCCTAAAGGAATAAATGAAGAAAAGAGAAAGAAAAAAAATCTTTATTTCCTTAGGTTTGTTTTTAAAAAAAATTACTACTGTAAAATTCGATCAACTCCGAGAATTAACATTCGTTTCTTTCGCGAATACGTTTTCCTTTAATGCATATTAAATAAGATCTTACAAACATACAACATAGACAAAAAATGTTTACTTTACAATGTCTGAATCAAATATGATTAAGCAATCAATACAACACTGCTCTGAGCGCCATCTGTGGGGAATACTATCCACAACCCTTCTGAAATTTTTATGTTTAAGAAAAATGATGATTTTTGTTACAATTCCTACTTCTTTTATGATTGATGAAAACAATCATATTTGCATTTACAGTTCTATTTTATGTGATGTGTGCTTAAGTTTAACAAAGCTTTCCATATCATAATATATCACCTAGATTCAGGTTGGAAAAAAGCGTGTTTTTTTTTGTTTTGTTTTTGCTTTAGCTTCAAGCGATTTTTTTGAAAAGCAATATGCCGAATAATATTTTCGGCCCTTAGATGAAATGAACCAAAGCATTTCATTGCATTCATTATACTATTCCATTTAACTAGGCATTAATATTTTAAATGAACAATTCAAAAATACGCATAATAACGCATAATAACAACAAAAAAAAAACAAAAAAAAAAGAATTGAATCGTTTGAATATGCTTTTAGATTACTTTATAATTTCACTTATAAAATAAACCCTCAACATTTAAATTAACTCCTCAATTCTGAATTCTGAATAAACATGCCTTCTTTTCAACGAATGGGAAATACGGTATCAATAGTTTGGTCAGGAGAGCCGTCAAAAGTTTGGACCCCTTAATGTTAATTTTACTTTATGCGTATTTCGCTATATCTCGAGAACTTCTTAAACGAAGTGAAATGTTTTTTGCACTCAATTATAAAATTCATTTATCCAATAACAATTCCATGAAAAAATTTCTAGTAATTTTTTACCATTTTTATTTAATATTAGTTAAAAATGTTTTGAATTGTAAGGTCTATAATTTTTTACATCGTTTTAAAGAACGCAATTTTAAATTTAGTTTACATTAAATTTTACATAATATTTTCGACTAATACTAAGTAAAATAATAAATATTTATTAAAAGTCATTTTTTTGCATTTTTGGATAAATGAATTTTATAATTGCGTGTAAAACGTTTTCAATTAGCTTTTGAATTTCTCGAGATATGGCGAAATACGCAAAAATTAACATTAAGGGGTCCAAACTTTGGAGCGCTCTCCTAAACAAAATATTGGAACCATTTTTTTCCAGATTGCGATTACCCTTCCATAGTTTGGAGATCAGAAATTCATCCGTTAAAAGAAAAAAGCATGTTTACTCAGAGAAAACACGTTTTGGGTCTGATTTTGTAACTTAAAATATCATTCGCCCTAGTTAATCAGCATATTTGAGGTCTTCCCCTTGAACTACATATTTAGATTGAGTCACAGAATGTGAAGATCCGATCATTAGATCAAAAATTATTCAGGGTGGTCCGTATATTGTTTTGTGTACTGTACATCAAAAACTTAAACTATCTGTATTGAGAAGAATAGTCCTACGTTGAATTATGTTATTCGGTAAGTCGTTGTCTCCATAGAATTATTTGCAACTAATATTTTCTTACGTACTGCCTCTGATTTGTTGTGGTAGGTTAAGTCTTCGCCTCCTACGGTTTGGGCCAGGGTTCGATTCTCTGTGCTTTTTATTGCTGGATGTTTAATCCACTGGCATTTTCTCTGATCGTATCTTTGTGGTTCGGAATGCCCTCTAATGTGGGGTTTCCGGTCTCAGGTGTGGAATTGTCCACACACGGCTTGGCAATTGGCGAGCATTATGCGGAGACCGGGTTGTTTAATAACATCATCTGCCCTCCTATTTAAACTGTCAGGGGTAGAAACTGAAGTCACTGGTCCACAGGACTTTTAACTAAAAGATATAACTAGTCTGTAAACATTACTGTTCTGTTTACATGCATTTGTTAGACTTTTTAAGAAAAAATTTAATTCAATTTAAATGAAAAATTACTGTACAGAGAATGTGAAATGTTCACAATTATAATGAAAAATATAAAACAAGACAAAAACATAAAAAAAATAAATAAAAATAAGAAAAAATACGAAAGGAGCCAACTTAGTTCGGTGGACCATTGATCATTTATTTTATGGTGTTCCGGGTCAAAATTTAATGGTCTCGGACTCACGGGCAACAGTTAATTTCGAGGCCTGACTGTGGTGAGCTACAAATTGTTGACAGTTTAAAAGCGTTAAAAAAGTAGATTTTAGTATTCTACAATCACAAATTAAAAGCGAAATGTGCCCTCCATGAATTATTGCGATGAAATGTGCCCTCCCTGAATTGTTATCGTGACGAAATGTGCCTACAACTGTGATTGGTTGATCGTCGCTGCAACGAATTATGCCCACGATGCTTTGCTTAAGGCGAATTGTCGCACGACGAATTTTGTGTGATGAATTGACGCGACACCTGTGCATGGGACACCCGAGGAAGATTCTCTTATCATTGCCAATGGTCCATTTAGGTATATGTAAATGCATCGTTAATAACCCATGCAAAACCATACTATGTTAAATGATAAAAATATATGTTTAGATTTTCGTTTCGTTAAGCTAAGAGTTTAAGTATTCATTTGGAAAAATCCTTCCCCGTAACTAATTCTATTCTTAAAATCAATTACCTACCCAGGTGAGTGTAATATAGACATAAAAGAACTGGATTATTTTACGCTCTGCTTCGTGTGTTCAAAGAAACTTATTTTCTCTGGGAATGATACACAATCCATGTTTGACCGAAGTCATCACAGCCGTAACAATACAACTACATAGATGGTTCATTTGAAGTCGAGGCAGATTCGAAGCAATTTAGAATTTTTATGATCGTCGAGAAATTCGGTAAAAAGATCATAAATATTAAATTATACATACGGATATAATATTATTTGGATATAGTATTATACTGATATTTTTAAAATTCCTTGAAAAAAATGTAGAGTTAGATTTTAATGTTATCTAATAAATCTTAGTCTGTGCTTTTTGATAGTTAGTTTTTTTTTAGGACAAGAGGAAAGTTAAATGAATACAGAATGTAAACAGAATAATATCAAAGAAAAAAAGTTGGAGATTTACCACCGAAAGATCGCAGATCAAAGACGGTTGAGAATCAGAATTCTTGAGTTTTTCTACTGTGCAAACAATTAGTTGCTTTTTATTATGAGCTTGTCCATTGAGAGAGACAACATTTATTGTAATACGCTATTTAAAACGATATGATCTTCAATAATAATAGGTAAAACACATAAAAAAGTACTAAACATTATAAAACCATTAAGAAGTAAGAAAGAAATTAGGGTAATTACTAACTCCTTTTTCGATTAACTTATGTTAAAATGCGTTTTTATTACAAAAATAACGTTTGATTGAGATCTGTATCTATAACGAAATTATTTTGATACATTTGGTTCAGGACGATTCCATTTTAAATGCATCTGGTCTTGTATTTTGGTTTTTTTTGGCGAATATCGCCAAAATAATCGTATAGGATTTTTTTTTCATGATTTTTAAAACCCCGGTTTTTTTTTAATCCACTAAAATGGTAAAATAAGTGAATATTTTAAGTGATAAATTTGTAGGCCATGCGTACGGTTTTGTTAATGTCTTGGCGACAGTTTTAGCAATGTCTCCAAATTGTCGAGAGCACTAATGTTCTATTTTAGCTATGTTTTAAAGACTAGCTTTTATGCATGTGGGAGGGTATGCAATGTATTTAAAATATCAATCACTTTTAGACTAGATAGAACTCACAAATTTCTTGTGGTGCTCTCTGATGGCAATGTAAGATTCTATCTTTTCCTACCTTTTACTACTTAAGTTTTGCATCATTTTATTGTCTCTCAAAATCTCGAACCCGTTCTAGATTAAATAAGCTGGAATGACTAAATCTTAATTGTACCTCTGCTCCTTGATGCCAATGCAAGTTTCAATTGTTTTACTTCATGGATTTGTTTTATGTGCTCTCCACACACTAACGGAATGTCCCACGAACCCTTGGGTTCCGTTAGATTTTTTTTCTAACCAGTATCAAATCAACTATTCATAATTTATTTAATTTCGATTGTTTATATGAACTTATTTATTTAAAAAGCCAACGAAAAAAAATAGCAAAATAGATATTTTTTTTCAATAACAATATGTTCAATAAGTTATGAAAAGAATATGAATTTTTAAAAAATTAATAAGTTATTTTCATAGAGCTTTACAATTCAAAGTAAAACAACTTACTTAAAAAATAAAGAGTTGCGTTTCTACGATTACTGTTCGTAATGTTTATAAGTTTTATTTTCTTTTTGAAATTCATTTTCAGCGAGCACATACACCAAGATTTCATTCTTTTTCTTTTATTAGTATATTTATAGCTGATAATAAACTTCTTTTTTTATAATGTCTGGCCTCGATCATTTGGGGTTCCGTCACTGAAAAATATTGGGAACTGCTGCACTAGTCAATGAATGTATGTTCAAATCAAAAATGAAACTGAAAGAAATAAAAAAAAAAACATTTTCAGTAGTTTCATTACCGCTACAAGCAAAATTTTATCGTTAAAAGAAATTTGAGGTTAGGGGTGCACAACCTGCGGCCTGCCGATTGCAGATGTGCGGCCCGCGGGAGTTTCTGAACGCATTAAAAAAATTTTTTAATTTGGTTTTTGTTTAAAATTGATTATGACTTTTTTTTTTAATTAAAATATTTTATTCNCCGTCGTTGAACGACCGACCCAATTTTGGACGTTACATTTACTAATGTTCAATGAATATATATATATATATACGAGGCCTGTCTAAAAAGTATCCGACCTTTAGCCAGAAAAAATATTTCAAATATCTGACGGAGTTGGGACCCTAATCCCTTTCAAAGTAGGCCCCTTGTGCTTCCACACACTTAGCCCACCGATCCTTCCACTGCTGGAAACACCTCTGGAAGTCTTTTTTTGGAATGGTGTTCAGCTCCGTCGTCGCGTTACGCATTATCTCTTCTTTACTCTCCAAACGGGATCCTTTCAGTGGCGTCTTCAATTTTGGAAACAACCAGAAGTCGCAAGGAGCCAGGTTTGAAGAGCAGAGAGGTTGACGAATAGTTGTAATTCCATGCTTGGCTAAGAAAGTGTGGATCAATTGGGATGAATGTGCAGGGGCGTTGCATGATGCAAGTGCCAGTTGTTCGCCATTCACAAGTCTGGGGTTTTGCACCAAACTGCCTCAGGAGTCGCCGAAGAACATCTTGATAGTACTCCTTTGTCACTGTTTGTCCTTAATGTGCGTATTCGCGATGCACAATTCCACGGACATCAAAGAAAGCAGTCAGCATCACCGTGATTTTGCTTCGCACTTGCCGCGCTCTCTTCGGCTTTCGAAAAACGGGATGCTTCCATTGCGACGACTGTCTTTTTTTTCTAGGTCGTACCCGTACACCCATGGCTCATATCCAGTTTTCACGGTATTCAGAAACCCAGGATCAGTGTTGGCGGTGTCCAGAAGGTCCTGTGCAACGTCAAAACGGAGGTCTTTTTGTTCCGGGGACAACAGCTTGGGTACTAATTTCGCAGCCACTCGGTTCATTTTCAAATCTTCACGCAAAATTCCTTGTGCAGAATCTCTACTCACTCCAACCTCTTCTGCAATCACCCGCACTGTCAAACGACGATCAGCCATTACCAAATTTCGCAACCTCTCAGCATTAGCTGCACTCTGAGCTGTTTGGGGCCTGCCACAACGCTACTCACTCTCCGCTGATGTGCGGTCCTCTTTGAATCGGATGAACCACTCCTTAATTTGTGTTACTCCCATCGCTTCTTCTCCAAACACCTGCTGAATATTACGAATTGTTTGGCTTTGAGAATCACCAAGCTTTTAAGAGAATTTGATGCAATATCTTTGCTCAATTTGTTCAGTCATCTTACGAGAAAACTAAATCCGACGAACACTACGAACAGCACCTTACTTGGCGACCACCAGTCAGCGACTGGCACAACCGAAAGCGGTGAAAAAATTCAAGCATGTGCATTAAGGTTCCTCCTTCCACTGTGCACGATGTTGCCACTTTAGAATAATTACTTTGCGAGGGAAAAATTAAGGTCGGATACTTTTTAGACAGGCCTCGTATATATATATATATATATAAATAAATATAAATATAAATAAATAAACTGGAAAAAGTTTTTTTCTAGTTTTTTAGTTTGAAATAAATTGAAATAATTAAAAGTATTTAATTTTCTGCTAATATGTTAAGTTTACTGATAAAAATATTTAATGCTTAGAACACTACTGTTTATGTAAAAATTATCATATGTGCCGATAACATGACTAAATATGCGTGCTGCCCTTTGTTAATTTACTAGCTGTGCGAGTGGCCTTTCACTCAAAAAGTTTGTGTGCACCCCTATTTTAGGTGATGTGCTCAGATTTATCAAGTTATAATGTTTCTAAATGTTGCAAGTCAAATTTATCTCCATTTTATCGCTAATCGAAATTTCGACTACCTTCCGACATAAACAAACTAGGAAACAAAACTAAAAAAAGATAAAATTAAACATAAAAGTTTTGGAAACTGATTCATTTAAGTAGACTAAAAATAATGATAATTTTTTTCTTCACATGAAACATTTGCTTATTACGTTCGTTCTAATATCACCAGAAATTCCCCCACCTCAGATTTCAAAAGTAATGAACCCGTGTCTCTCGCTCTAGGTTTGACAAAATTTAAATTATTTTTTTCTATTTTTGTCCACTTAATCTACACAACTTTTAAAAATTGTATTTTGTTAAAATAATTTTTTTATTTAAATTAAGTAATCTGATTATATTTCTTATATTCTTTCAGTCAATATATAGTATGAATTGGGTGAAAGTTATTCAAATTGCTATATTTTTCAATTGAGTTCATCCATATGTATTGGAAACTGTAAAATTCAAGTTGACGTTTTATGTGCATTTTTATTAATCGAGATTATGCTCATCTCTTACAGGTATGGCTTACAATTTTTGTTTTTCAAATAATCTAAAAAAAAAACATAAAATGTAATTCGTTGTTCGTAAACAAGATTACATTTTATATTTCCTGAAAGTTGAATCATATAATTTCGATAAAAAAAGGTTTTAAAAACTTATGATTATGTAAGATAAATATTTGATGTCTGATTTGGCAATGTAAATTACATAAAAATTTTCGTTTACGTTTGAATTATCTTTATTGGGCTGATGTTTGATATTTTTCGTTGCTTTTTGGAGGAGTTTATTATTGAGTCATGTTATAGGTGCTATAGATTTAATTATGTAGATTTAAATATATCATGTTATAGATTTAATTTACAAGAAAAAAATTCAAAGATACACACAGCATTTGTTTATCATATAATGCGTCCATGATAAAATGTAATCCATTGTTGTTAAACAAGATGACATTTTACTTTTGCTAAAAGTTAGATAAGAACTTTGACAAAAAGAAAGTTTAAAATCTTACGATTGTATAAGATTAATATATGATATCCGATTTGCAATAAAAATTATATAAAGATTTTCCTTTATGTTTGAGTTATCGTTATCGAGCTGTTGTTTGATATTTTTCGTTACTTTTTGGAGTTTATTATTGAGTCATATTTTAGATGCATCACATAATTTACAATAAAAAATTCGTAGGTGTTATTTGTTAATTGGTACTGTTTAAATTGTATTTAAGTATCTTTTGTAAAACTTTGAATTATAAGAAAGTAATTCATTTAGCCTATTAATTAAAATTAGGTTGATTTTTCAGACCACATTTTTGGTTGTAATTCGGGATGGATTTTCAAAATTTTTTCCTACTGCGAATAATTGTAAATAAACTTGCTAAATTTTAAATTTTGTATATATAACCAAAAATAAACTCTATGAGAAATGATCAAGTGAATGAACGCATAATACACAAAAGAAAATTGCACCCCAATATTGGCCCCTTTTCTTGATCCCTCGCCAACTTTACTATTACATGTTATCCACATTTATATAAACAAAGCCCTTCATTGGGGTTTTTGGGCATGAATCATAGGCTAATATAGGGAAAAAAGCTTCTCATTGACATTTGAAAATAACATGACATTTGTTGGTGGTAAGTATACTTAACACTGCCTTATAAAGGGTTAATTTATTCTATTGTGGATAGTAAAAAAGCTTCTCGCCACTGATGATTTGTCTATATAATGGCAACTCCTCTAAGTAGTGAACTACTCTCTGAAGATCAATCGTCTTCTTATGCTGATCTGGTTGATGTCGCCAATGATGATTCGTCTATATCAGTGGTTCCCAACCTTTTGTGGACCATCGCCCCCCTCTTGGGGTTGGCTGACACATATCGCCCCTTTCTCTTTTTGCTCAAAAACCATTCATTGTTGCTTGTGAGCAACCAAACACTGAAAATATGCTAAGTTATATTTGATTTTAATTTAAGTTGTAATGCAAATAAGGAGGCAATTTTATCCTGCCATTTTTATTAATTAAAAAAAAATTGTGTATCTTTTTTTCCAAAAAGAAATGATATTTAAAACGGAATAATCAAAACAAAAGTACATTTTTTAAAAATTCATATTTTAAGGTAATCAAGAAAAAGTTAAAACGTTAACAACTAAAATTTGAGAAAAAAAAAATGAAGAGTGAGAAAGTACATTTTTATAACTTCAATGACTGCCCTGTGCTTGGTGTATTTCAGTTCAAGCTTGAATTTCAGGTTTTATGTTCGTCAGATTTAAACGCGGATCTCCTTTGAAGCAAATGTCTAACCTATTTCTTTGTTGTGTGAGCAGCTGGACGACAAAACTAAATCCTCTCTCCACTAAATATGTTGACGGGAACGAGATGAGGTGCGGTTCAGTTTGTTTCCACAATTGTGGATAAGTGTCCATAAGCTTTACCGAAGCTAACTCATAACCGTATTTTTTAAAGACGACTTTAGCCTCACAGTCATACTTCAAATCTAAAAACTCAGTCTGCAAATAGTCTGTTTAATAATATTTTAACTTTCTGCCATTTTTTGAAATAAAGTTTTGTATGTTTAACTTACACTTATGTTTAAGGAAAATGCAACCCTTCTATTACATTTTGATTAACTTTTGTACGTTTAACGTACAACTACATTTCTTTTACGTTTAATGTTACTATTTACGTTACTATTTTTTAATTAGTTTTTTTTAATACCTCACCCATCTATTATATTTTGATGATGTTATATTATGTATGTTTTTGATGATGTTATACTATGTATGTTTTGCAGACCACAGTTTAAATAAGTTATATGAAATAAGATCTTTTTAAAAAAATTAAATATTACAATTGAATTAATGACTTTTAAATCTTAAGTACATTCTTCTTTAACATTTAATTTTAAGTATTTAATTACTTAAAATATGTAGTATTTTCAAACGTATACTTTAATATTCACTTATTTATTAATGTAATATTTTTTTTTTTTTATAATTTTAAGTTTAAGTTTTCAGAATAAATTGAACTACTTTAATATTATAATAACATTATTCACTACCAAGATAAATATTGATTTTAATATTGAAGTTTCCGAAAAGCTTTAGAAGGTTAGTTTAATTACTTTTTTAAAACAAATAGAGCATCGAACTAAAGCATATTTGCAGAGATGCCAAGTTATGAAAGTCAAAAATCAGGAGATTTTTACTGAAAATCAGGAGATTTNTAAATGTGTATAATATCACCGATTTTATTTACTGACTGTAAGTCGGAGTCTTAGAAAAGTTCAGAGGCAGAGTCGAACGTTTAATGTGACAGTTCCTATTACAGCAATTACAGTTCCCATGCCTCTCTCTCTACAGTAGTGTTTTCCAATTTTATTCGGCAACGGAATCTTAAATAATCAACTTTCATTCGACTTAACCCCAACTTAATTAATAAACCTTAAAACAATTGTGAACGTCTATATTTAAAATACTTATTTAGAGGAATAACGGTCTCGCAGTGTGTATTGAACGTGAAGGCACGGTTATTAACTGATATTTAATACTTTTAGATAATTAAATTTTAACATTTTTAAAACAATGCATCTTCAATTAGGTATTAAAATATACATTAATTGTAAAATTTGATTGTTGAATTACTAGTTGGACTTTTAGTTGGAAACAACTGTTGTTAATACTTTTGGATACTTACATTTTAACAATAATTAAAAAAAACGCATATTTCATTAGGAATTATTGGTTGTTATTTAAAATTTAATTTTTGAGCTATCTATTATTTTTTTTCCTCTTGTTAGATTTGTCATTTTGCATTCAGATTGTTGATTTCGAATTTGGTTAAACACAGTTTGATTTTTTTTAAAAATCTTAACTACGTATTGCTTCGCAGTGTAGCCTTTTTGAACTCTTGAGCAATCGAAGTTAATATTCAGTCCGAGTTTAAAAAGTTCCATCACTTTTTTCTTTACATTTTAGTATTCTGTTTTCTATCAGACTTTAAATAGAGATTAATATTTTCTTCATGCTATTTAAAAATACACGAGGGATAAATAAATAAACAAACAATGCCATTTATTATAATCCTATCTGGAGCGTAAATTAGTTATGAAACACTTCTAATAATGTTTAAGATTTTTATCATGTATGCATTTTGAAAGATGTAAAGATAAATTCTTATTGTTTTTTAAAAATGCCAATAAGTCATTCTTGAATATAAAGAAACTAAACCTTTTAGTGTTCGAAATCTCATTAAATGTTTTTAATTTGACTGTTGACATTTTATTAATGATTCAACTAATTAATGTACCTGTAAGTTATATTTTTGTACCTGCAAGGTTAACAAGTTGTTTTTCTCTTATTTTGTCTAAGCGAAATGTCCCAGATTAAAAAACACGCTACAATTATTTGTTATCAAAATATTTCATCTTGATCTTAGTTTTTTAAATTGAATAGGTGCAGATAAATTTTGGAATAAGTAAATGAAGGCATTAATATTGTTTTTGTTTATAACAATCCAATGTCATTTTTCCTACCGGCTAGTTAATTTTTTTGGACTAATTTCATTTCGTTTGTTCATGGAACTCATAAATCCCTGTAGTTTTATCTTTTTTTTTGTGTGGAAGTTTTGAACTCTCAAAGAAATCGAATTATGTCTTTCACTGAATTAATAGCTCTTGATAATAGTGTTATCGCTGACCAATGAATTTTTTTTATTTATTTATTTAATTTTTCTATTTTTCTTATAAAAAAATTTCAGATTTGTGCACAAACTGGTATACTTAAATGACATTTTGTAATTGAACCAAAATATTTCAAGTGTCTGTACAGGAGAAAGTTAAGATCGTTATCAAATTCTTCACAAATTAATTAATTGAAAGAAAAAAAAGAATTCTTCACAAAATATTGTTTTATTGCAAAAAAAGGAATCTTTATTGAAAAATATTACAATTAAAACGAACTCTTTTTATCATTTCTCATATTGAAATTTGACCTGTTGAAATATTTGACCTACCTGTAAAAACTGATCCTTTTCAAATCTGTATTCAATATTCAAAGTATAAGCTTTTTATATTGATGCGATTAAAATGATTGATATTACATGCCGCAATTACGCATTTTTAATGAAATAAAATCGTCTGATTTAGAGAAAATACTTTTTCTTTTTTTGTCATAATATTGAAACAAATTTTTATGTAATAGTACTATCACAGTTTTATGTACCGACATTATATATTTTGTAGAATCAATTCCTGCTATATATTTCATTGGAAAAAGTGATTCATGAAGTGAATTGATGACCACAGCAACATTTTACGAACATATTGCAAGTGCTTCTACCGATAGATAATTGAAAATTCTATCAAATTCCGTATTTTGCTTCTTCTGGATGGGCATAAATCTCATATCAAACTGAAACTGAGCAAGTTTTGTTCATCAAAACAATTTCTCTGTTTTAGCTTTCGACCTAATTCTACTAATGCACTCCAGCCTTGTGATCTGGCGTACTTCGAGCTTTGAAAGCTTCATGGAAATCTCCCTTTAGACCTTGAAAACAAAAGAGTTGTAAAACAATATGTAGAGGAAATTTTACACCCATTTTTAAATAAGCGTTTGAGGCATCAATTGATGAGGTTAAAATTTAAAGTGCTTTAAAGAAATGTGGTATTTTTCCATTTGATGTTGAAAACATTGATTTCAATAAATGCATTCAAGACAGACACAAAGATTTAATGAGCAAGAAAGCTTATCAACAAAACACATACTTCGAGAGTAACGATGCACAATTTCTTCAGAAATTTGAGAATGAAATATCTCAAGATATGTTGCTAATTTTTAAAGCAACATTGACAGAAGAGTCTAAACTCCCAAATATCCAATATCCCGTGCTTTTTTCAATGTGGAAGAATTTATTGTTGAAAGAACATTTGGTTATCTCAAACTTTGGCACTGAAGCTGAAACAACTACCAATTATTATGAATATATCTTGAAAACTGATTTTGAGATAAGTCCTCTTGACGCATTTAAGTTGCAAAAACAATTGATTCTATAAGTAATCAAAGTCAGAAAATGGTAAGTACTGCTGAAGACCCACTAGATATAAGTCAATGAGAGATGAATTTTCCTTAACCTTCGAAACTCCTTTCTCACATCTATTATCCCGTGAGAAATTCTATAAATGGTACTGGACAATTAGAGGAAATTTCGAAGAAACATTTACATTGGCCAAATATTGGGAAAAAAGAGGAAGGTCAAAAGAAAAAGAAATAAATTACCTTTTGCAGTAACTTCACAAAAACGGTAAGAATATAAAGAGACTGAAATGGCTGAAAAAAAGTTAAGGCAAGAAAGTATGATGAAGAGAAAAAGAATACTTTAAAAAAAGATTTAAAAGAAAAGCTTCAATAAATAAGGGGAAAAAGAGTTAACAAAAAAGTAATAAAATAACAATAAAAACATCATCGGATTACACAATGATAAACATTTATGATTTAGAATCGACTAACTGTGGAAAAGAAAATGAAAAACATTTTTTTATTCCGTATTCAACCCCACATTACTTTCCATTTCGTGACTAAAAAAAAGCAAAATTTTCCACCTTAACTGTGGTCATATGTTATAATTCCAAGAAAAGTCTTGTTTTTAGATATTTGTATGGCCTATGAATTCCTAAAGAGCATCAAAAATTCCTGAAATAAAGTGTTCATTAACTGAAATATTTAGTGTTTATTAACTGGTAAGAACTGTTCCTTCACTAGGTCATCTTTCTACTTATTATTTAAACCACCAAAAGCTTAAAACAATATTATGTAAGATCCCTATTTTTTTTAAACGTAATTTGCATTTAATATCAAATATGTTGACACTATCATTTAACTAAAATTACAAATTTTGAAATTTTTATGCTTTTTTTTAAAGAGAAGCTAAGCTGAAATGTTCCTTCACTGGTTAGTTTACCCTACTCTAATTTTAAATGTGTATAGTGTAGCTGTATTCTTCCAAAATCTGTTATTTACTGTTCGCTGCTGTACTCTAACTTTTTTCTGTTTGGGCTTGTGTAAAATCAATAAATAAAATAATTAAACTATCCCATAGTTAGTAACCCAAATGCTTTTTTGTAAAAATCACATTAAAATTTGTCAGGTGAGTTTTTTTTCACTGAAAAATATTTTTGTTAAAAAATGAATTTCAATTCATAGCTTAAGAAAGTTGTGGTTTTCCATAGTCCGATGAAAACTATTTTTCATCATCTTTACCAACATTTACATGCATACAATGAAAAAAATGTATATCAAAATAAACACTTCAACTTTCGTTTCATTGAGTTTGATGTTACTATAAGAAATAGTAATGATTCTCCCTTCGTTTTTAAAATAAAATATGCGCATATTTTATGAGCACATTCTTTTGTGTCCCTCACGACAAAATTGTTTGCTTGCATGAATTTTCACAGTTAATGAGATTCTGAGTATGAAACAGAAACATTTAACGATTTCAAAATAGTTCATAAATATTTCAGTTGTTTTGTTTTCGATTTTCGATATCAATGCTTTAGTAGCTCATAGTTGAAAATTTTAGCGATAATGAATTTCAAACAACTGTCCTAAAAAACGTGAAACAAAATTTTCACTCTTTGTTGTACAAGGATTCTAAATTTTATACCTTTTAGATTTTGTTTTTAAATTTACTTTTCGTCGAAATAAATAGTCTAGACCAGAATGTACTTGTAATGCACGACAATGAAACTGCAACATTTCAACTAGTAAATAATTGCTTTCTAAGCATTGATTTCTTCACAACTTAATATTTTATGATCGCAGCATAATGAAACGCATCGCTTACAAGTTTTGAAACTTAACAGGTGTTTCAATCTTATTTTGTAGTTTATTTTTTGTATCTTCTGTTATGTTTTAAAAATAGCACAAAAAAATGTCGAACTGAAGCTATCTCTTTTAGGCGAAGGTTATTTTAATCGTTCGTCACTTGGCAAAAAAATCCCTTGACGACAACGACGTGTATTAAGATGCAATTTTTTTTTTTTATAAATAAAAACACGCCTAAATAGTTGAAAGGCTTGGAGGATGAAAGTTCTATTTGATAATTTTGAAATAATTGAAACTTCACGGTGAAAGATCTTATTTTAATTTTTATAATTATAAGAAGATATATATATATATATTTATAACTATATAAAATTAAACTATTTTGCAGAGTCTCAGTGGATGAAGGTACTAATTGGCACTCTTTGGGTGCTTTCAGAGTATTGAAGGTTTTTAAGTAACTGTCTTAGACCATTTTGAGAATGGATGAGAGTTTATAAGTGCACGTGACAAAAATATAAATCAACGCAATCATAAAAAGCCTCCCCTTTTTGCTATACGTGTGAACCCAATGACACGAATAGTTTAAACGAACTTTAGGATCAGCAATTAGAGGCTTGCGGTCAAGGAATAAAGAATATGAATATTCTTTATTTCTTCGCTTAATGATTTTTTTTTTAATAAAAAGCCAATCGTGATTCGATTGTTAATCGTAATTCGAAGATTATTCGTAATTAGTCCTAGAAAGTATGTTTATGCAAAATAAATAGATAAAACAAATTAACAAATGAATAAATGAAAAGATAAATGAGATAAATGAGTAAATAATAAGTAAATAAATAAGAAGAAATTTTTTTTGTCTAATTTCATAATAGTCGAAACTATATTATTGAGCTACAATAAATGGGGCGTAGTGTAATGTGCAACATTCTACATATATGTGTATGAAGTAAAATTTATCTATAGATCTGTGGCTCTTTATTATGGAGTGATACCGAGCTGTTACACATTATAATGTTATAATTCTAAATATCTCCAGATACTTTAGGAGAGAAAAAAACTGTTATTACATAATAACTCAGCAGCTATGAAAAGCAATTTCCTCTATTGGTACAGGTTTGTATAAAAACAAAATAATAATAAATCTTTAACTTAACCTCAGGTGAAGGACTGAATGAGTTTTTCCTCATGCAGCAATATCTCAATTCTATTAAAAATGGCTAACATTCTGTAGTTGAAAGAAAATACTAAAAGAAATACAAAACGTTTGTAATATTAAAGTATTTAGACATGTTTTGTAAATTATACGCTATTTTCAATGATGCTTTTAATTTAAAAAATTTCCTCAACAGCTATTAGATTACTGTAATATAATAATACTATAGATAATACATGAACCCCGAGCTTAAAATAATGGCAAAAAATGTTATGATTACATATGTTGCATTGAATGAAAAGGTCATATTTAATAACAAATAAAATTTAAAAATTGTTTTAACAATAACAAACAATGTAATAGTGTGATATTTGTTACACTTTTCAATAAGCCTTTTATACCAATCCGTTATCTTCCACACAAGTGATCCGCAATCAGAATTATTGTGAAAGATTACGACGTCCTCTGTTAGTTAGGTATAAATTCCTAGAAACATAAAAATGTATGGTTAAGAAGAAAGTTAACTCCTAAATGCGTTAAAATATTTAAATAAATTCAATTCATTAAACTTAATTATTGTTTTAGTATTATTCAAAAATTACTTAGAAAAAAGATAAAATTTAAATCTTAGCGTTTTGTGCGTATTATAGTATAAATTTTATAGTGTATTTCTTCACATTGTGATCATGAAACAAAATTCACTAGACTATTATTATTTTACCAGTTTTAAATACAACTGTGCTAAATATGTATACAACTGTATAATAATATAACTGTAATAATAATACAACTATAATAAACAGTTTTTCTACAAAAAAAGAGCAAAAAAGGCATTCTTATTCAGTTATTTTTTTAAAAACAAATAACAAAAATTAATTATAAATAATATTTGATAGATAACAAACACTCAATTTGCAGTTGTACTACAGACGGAGTTAAAGCATCACCTCCAAATTTTTTTTATCTTATTATCTGTCCAACGACTGTTATTTTCTATTTATATACTTTTTGATGCGAATTAAATTTATAATCTGGTAATATCTTACCGCTTCAGTTTTTTTGGGGGTTATTTATTTAAATAGATTCTTTGTAAATTTTTTCCATCCCAATCGCTCCCCCCCCCCACTTAAAGAGGGCACTAAACTCAAAATAAAACACGAAAGAAAATTTGCTTATTGCGCAACTTAATTTGAAATATTTTTGTAAAGTTTAGCGTAAACTATATATTGTTTTTTACTTTACGTTAGTAAAATTCCCGGGTAAACTGAACTTTCATCTAATAAATAAGTTTTCAATTCAGAAAAGCCAGTGCGAGTCAAATAATACGGGACAGAAAGTACTAGAAGACTCGTTTAGATCTTAGTCTTAGATTAGATTCTTAATACTTTGTTTGGGTATTAAATTGTATATTTATTAATTTTTTAAAAAATCTGATACTTAAAAATGTATTCATTTTTTTTAAAAATAAGCAAACTTGTATCTATATTGATTATTAAGCATTTTTTTTTGTTAAGTTGGGTGTTTTTTTGCTTATTTTGCAAATCCGAAATAAAACTTTTCCTTTAACAAATATTTGTGATTGATGAGATAAACCATGAATATCATTGTAAAGAATATTCATTATGTACAAAAATTTAATCAGTTTTAACGTATTTCTCGGTTGTCGTAAAAAATGTAACCAAAATTTTACCTTATTGATAGATTCATATACTCGATATCAACTAAGAACTTCATTGGAAGATAAAGTTTTGAATTTTTGAATAATCCCAAGAGATTTTTATGCTTTGCTAAAATAGAAAATCCTAAAAATATATTTTTTCTTATTTTTAACTGACGGAAATTACATTTGTACTCAATTTTATTTCTTTTAGTTTAAAAATGTAAATACATTTGACTCTTTTTTTCTTCTCATTTGTGAAGTTTTTTTTAATCTTTTATTTCTCTCTTTTGAAAATGAAAATTGAACTTTCATTGCCAATGCTCTTCCGGAAAATTAAACTCCTTAGTAAGTTAAGAAATACTTATTAACGGACGATTAGTGCGTAAAACCAACAAGAAAACCCAAATTGCCTTTAATCTAAGAGACTATAGTGTGACTATTTTCGAAACTTAGTGACTCAAGCACCCTAATTTCATCAATGATTACGTATTTCTTTGCGAGTTAGTTATAAATGCTTGTGTGAAATGAGGAGTAAATATAGAAACTTTCAAATCAACGGAAGCAAATGATTTTTAGAATCCAATGTTCATTGCGCATCTCTTATAGAAAATTAATTATTTGTTTGTTTTTTCTTTATGGAAACGAGACATGAGTGGGACGCCTTTCTAAATGAAGCATCACTTTTCTTTTTCTTTTATTTCTTGTTGATTACATTTTGTTCCTTATCGATGCAATGTATTTTTTTTAATCTTTGTATCTTACTATGTTCGCGCTGCTGTTTTTTCTTTTTCTTTTTTTTTTCTTTTTCTTTTTTTAAGACTGTTTTCATTAATTTCTGTATCAAATATAGGTCGTAAAAAATGTAATTTTTTTAGCATTTTTATTTAAAAAGTTTTGATCAAAATATTGATATATATATATTGTATTTTTGCTAAATATTGTACGAAATGTAGTACGATTTAGAATTATAGGTTTCTTTGTACCAGAGTTAAAAACATTAAAAACTGAATTGTTTTTTTATGCTTTAGTTTTCCTTACATCAATGAAGCGGAAAATCTCCTATCCGTAACAAAAGTCGTCACAGACAGAATTTTCTTTGGTGACTTGCAAAATAACTGAAAATACTAACTTAACAATAAGCAAAGGCTAAAATTTAATTATTGAGTGTTAGTATATTCACATATTAGTCGTACTGTTAAAAATGAGTTTGTTTTTTAAAAAATTTAGCTATAAATATGTGCGTTTATAGTTACTTGGCTTACACACTAGAAATACCTAATAACTTTTCGTTAGCTAAGTTTTATTATTCTTTTCTTACACGCAAAGGAACGTTTCCAATTTTACTGTCTTCTTTTTATTTCTTATGTCTATAAAAGTGCCAGCTCTACGATTGAGGAAGGGAAGGTTTAATGCCCTTGAAGATTTGCACATAAACAAATATGATTTTCAAATAATATTCTTAAAGTATAATATATGTATTAAAACTAAACCGTTTCAAAAAATTAAAGTTTGCACAAATCTATTAATTTTATTTTTTAAAGATATTGAAATGTCAAAGCACTTGGTTTATCAGTGAAAATAACGCTTAAAATTGCAATAACTTTCGAACAAATTGGAATTTCAAAAAAAAAGAAGAAAAAAAAAGAAGGAAAAACTCTGTCAAATTTTTAAACATTTGATCCTTATAGCTTACCAAATTTCAACTCGCGTCCGTATGGTATTTTTTTGACTTAAGTTTAATAGTTAATATTTTAGGACTAATTATCGAATGTCACATTTGTTATTCCATCTAATTTTTTCAATCTTTACATTTTTCTACAAACATTAGTAATTTCAAGATTCTAAGTCATAATAGTTTTTTACTACAACAAAATAAAATATAACGCTAAGTTGAACATCAAAAACAGCGCCGGGCCTTACGATATTTTAATATAAGGAGATGCATACATTTTAAGCATCAATTTGAACATGTTTTACATAAAAAATATAAATGTTGAATTTGTCTAAAAATTTGAGAGCAGTTTTTAAGGACATTAGCATTAGAAGATATTAATCTTAAAAAGATGGATATTAACATTAAAATTTTAATTAGATGAAAAGTAAGTGACATTTTTATGCTTTTAATAATCAGCTTTTCGAATTATATAACGTAAATCTCCTGACAAAACATCTGTCCCAACAGCCTTATTTAAAATAGCGGTCTTATTTTAGTACAGAGATGGCGAACCTTTTTCGATTAAAGTGCCAGTTAAATTGCGGTCTATTATTTTTAAATGTCTATTATGCTATATGTTGCGCCACTTGTTTCTCTATAAATAATAAATATAAAGTTGTCTCATATTGTAGTCAGACCGTTTTGTAAACGGTTTTACGACCTGGAATAATCACATGGGAGTATACAGTTTTTCCCTCACTGACTTACATATATTTATGGTTAGTAATAAAAGTCAGTAAGGTATTATTTTTCTATAGAATATTTTTATATCCCTAATTTTCAAGTAATTCTCCTTATTCTAGACGGAGATTCTCTCTATTATCAGCAGATGGCAGTACAATATAAGACGCGTTTATAACTTCCCCGTGATGATACATTGATTTAATCTAGAGCAGTGTTTCCTAAAGTGTNTTTTATGGTTAGTAATAAAAGTCAGTAAGGTATTATTTTTCTATAAAATATTTTTATATCCCTAATTTTAAAGTAATTCTCCTTATTCTAGACGGAGATTCTCTCTATTATCAGCAGATGGCAGTACAATATAAGACGCGTTTATAACTTCCCCGTGATGATACATTGATTTAATCTAGAGCAGTGTTTCCTAAAGTGTGGTAAGCGTACCCCCAGGGGTACGGGAGCAGTTTAGCGGGGGTACGCGTTCTTATGCGAAATATCTTGCAACAGACGAAATTTTCAAATTTTTTTTATTTAAAAACAAATCTATTCATGAAAATTTACGATTACATATTTTCTATAGGCTATTTTTTTGCAGTTAACAGGTAATAGTTAGTGGTGTCAACAGCCAGTTGTGATTTTTAACTTTTGTGGAATTTTTTTACAGTAAAAAATACATTAATTTTTTTATTAGTGGTACACAGCGCTACGAAAAATTTAGAAAATGTACACAAAAGTCATAAGTTTGGGAAACACTGCTCTAGAGCCCTTGAATAAGAGGACTGCATTACTTCCGGTTCTATTTGTTCGTTTTTTTTTTTTTTAAGGATACTGGGTGAATATAACCTGTTATATTTGCTTTTCTTGTTCTAATCTGCTGTTATTAAGTTTTTGACTTTGATTGTTTTCTAAATTAAGAGCTTGACATTTAAAGAGTTTTTTCATTATAACGTAATTCTGTCATATTAACTTATTGCGCTACATTTTAAGATAGACTTATTTTTATCGGTGTTTAAAATAATTAGCTGTTGTACACGTATTTAATTTTTTGGTGCGTATTATATTATAAATTACTATTGTAAATTATCTTTAAAGAGATATTTTAAATGATTTAGAACTTAACGATCAACTTCGTGCATAAAAATTGTAATTATTATATATCAACCCCTGTTTGGTAAGCGAAAATATTAAATGATAATTGTAAAAATTTGTTATAACAATAAACATTTTATTTTAAGGGTTATTTAAAAAAAAACGATTACTGAGAAAAATTAATATTCACTAATAGATCTTAATAGAATTCTAAGGGAAATGCTTTGACATCGGACATACTCAGTTCTTTTTATTGCATCTATAAATGAAACTATTTTATGCCAATGCTGTAAAATATTCCGAATAAAATTGTGGTAAAATAATTTCTTGTGAAGCGAAAGAAGTAACTTTGGTGATTTGGCATTTATTGAGGGTTGGCGAGAGTATTGGGGGATAGCAAGTAAAGGGCGGGGCACTCGTGTAAAAAATAACCTTTAAATCGTTTGATGTTTTAAATTTTTATAATCTGAAAAAATTAAATGTTTCGAATCAATTCAAAATATATTAGTAATTGTCTTTATTTTTTTCTTAGAAATGGTGACTGTTTTTAAAACGCTTCACTAAATAAGTTTTCTGCCTTTTAAAATGCATTCATTTAATGTTGTAACCATATACTACAATATTACATTAAAAATAAAACCATAAATTTAATTCCACTTCATATGACACTTTTTGCTGAATATTGTCAGCCATTTCATTTATATAAACTTGTTATCTTTAATATCAGAAACACTTAAATCTGAAACAAGGGGATTTTTACTGTCGTTATCACAAAATAGTTTTAACAATGGACAAACTTGCATGCAATTGCAAATTTTTTCGTAATTTGAAATTTAGTTTGGGTTATCTTTTTACATCTCATTGCACTCACGTACTTAAAAAGAAAAAGTAAGTCACGCTTACAACGGTGACTTTCATTAGTCACAATTATGGAGATGGCTATTATTTTTTTAAAAAAAAGTAAATAAATGTAATTTAGTATGTGCTTTTTAAGTGCCATCGAAATACCTGCCACGTGCCATACTGCGCCACCTCTGCTTATTAGAACAATTTTGTGATACTCACAAACCTCTTTCATGAAGGGAAAAAGTTTCACAACTGATTACTGAGTGGGTTTTTAAATGTCTCCCTCCAAAACAAAATGATGCATTTCAGCATTTTCTAAAAATTAATCTGAAAAATTATTCAACGTGGAAAGTTTTTAAATTAGCACACACTATATATTTTCATTGAAATTTTTATTTAAAATAACCCAACAAAGTATATAATTAATTATATTTAATCAAGCAATAATATTCAATCAACGCGATTTCACATCTGTGAGAAGGCAGGGAAACCACATTTGCACTGATAACATATGTTCTTGTTCATTAAGCATTCTTACGCAGATGATCGCTGCTTTAGAATATATTATAACCCTTTGATGCAGAATTTTTATTGAACTTATTTTTCATACTTTTTTCATTATTTTGTATTAATTTAGTTAAAAATAAGTAAAAGAAAATTATATTAAGTAATTTATGGTTACGAAATAAAACATGAAACATAGGTGTATTTTTCTGAGTTAGGTCTCCAAACACTGCTCACTTCCAAAAAATAATTTTTTAGTTATTTAACTTTAAGAGAAGCAGTTGTTCATCATTGAAATTTCTTTAGTTTATAATATCAATTATTGATAAATTTTTGAATACGAATGAAGGAAAAAAATTCAAACTAAATTTTTTAGCGTCCGATAATCAAACATATTTCTTATAACTGTTAGACTGTTTATTAAAATTAAAAAATAGCAGAAAATATTTTTGCTTGTAATTAGAGCATCCGAAAAATAATATAAAAGGGACACTGTTTTCCCTTCTGCTTCAAAGTATTAAATGAATCTTCTATATTCACAGTAGAAAATAATAGAGTAGGGGAGAGTGGGGTCAATTGTAGCATTTTTTACTTAACTATTTTTAACTAACAAAAAATCCAATGTATTATTAGCATTAATTGACAGACGAGTAAAGTAGAGTATCCTCTACTAGGGAAAAAAAATCTTATTTTAAGTGTTATTATATTAGTTATTAACAATTTTTGACAGTCGTGCACTTGCTACAATTGTCCCCACTTACGGGGTCAATTGTAACAGTTCATAAATTCAACTAAAACATAGTTAATTATACATATTATCATAGTTGTGATATATTTTTTTATTGATCAAAATAGTAGTGATATTTTAGGAGTAAAAATAATAATGAGCAGAGACCTAAAGGGTTAAACTTTTAACTTTAAGGGGTTAAAAATTTTAATTTATGCTGTGAAAGGTGACAAATAAAATAATGCACATGCAACATAATATAAATGATATAGGAAACTATTGGTGGTTCTTAAAGAGTTAAGTAATGGTTTGTAAACATAAGATTATTTATTTTCAGCTGTTACAATCGTCCCTTTACTTATTGTTACAATTGTCCCCAAGACGCCATTTCAGCTTCATTTGTTAAAAACAATGCTAGTTAATTAACAAAACTAATCTTTTTTTTTTGAAATGTTAATTAAGGTGTTCACTACATATTCGGTTAATAATTTTTATTTGTTTAAACAAAATAACTTTGTTACAATATAATATTCTAATACCAAAAAAAGTACTTACGTAGCGTGAAAATATCTTTTGTGATGTAACTCTTTCAAAAGTACATAAAAATGGTTGTCAGCAGGGGTGTACATGTAGATTCATTAAATACACCTTGTGCGCCACCTAGGAACCAAATCTAGAACCTGACACTCGAAATTTTTGCTCTGTTACGATTGACCCCACTCTCCCCTACTTTTCTCACATAAAATCTCCTTTAACCGCTTCCCTGATTATCCCGAGTTAACTCGGGTATGTATACATTGCAAATATTTATTATCCCGAATAAACTCGGGCATAGCAGAATTCGTCAATACGTTTTGTTTTGTCCCGTTTTTATTCGGCGTGAAGCAAAACAAAAAATAATAATAATCTTCCGTGATTCCAATTTTTGTTTGGGAGTTTTGCTATTTGCGGGACTGCAGACTTTTTTTAAATTATAATTGTATATAGGATGGTTGATGAATTTACGTAGAAGAAGGAATAAAATAAATGGCGTTAGCCAGTAATGCAGATGATTTTTCAGATTATGAAGATTTGAACATATACGAAGACTAATATTTAACTTTTTTTTGTTTGCCCGAGATAATTTGTGATAGTAAACTGATGGTAAATTAAATATTTTTTACAGATAAAAAAAATTTAAATTTAAACTTAGAACTTGCCTCCCCTGTCCTCTTTGCTTTTAACTCAACTTATTGTTAACAATTTGACGCTTCTTAATTCCTTACATATATGTCAGTCTTAAGATGCAAATCTTTTTCTGTTTTTTTACTGAAAACGACAGTATAATAGCGTGCAATATTCTTTATGTATAGTGCTATCATCTTTCATTAAAATTTCCTTGACAGAATTGTCCTCTAAATAACGATGAATTGCTGTAATTACGATTATCTCACTACTCAGAGGACGACAAGCAATTCCTTATGCATACTTTGGTTGGAAAAAAAAAGTGTGGTAAGTTAGCGAAATCTGAAGCGAAGTGACGTAAAGCTCGTATTCTGCATTTTAAAATTATTTTTTTATTGTTTATGAACTCAAAGTTTGTATTTACTTCAACTTTCATTCTAACGTTTGGAATCGCGCTTCTTGTAGTTCTTTTTATTTTGTTTTTGTGCTATAATTTACTATAATCAAATATTTGACTTCAACTTTATGTAGCATTATGTATAAATTAGAAATAAATTTTAATATTGCTTATTAAATGTGTTTATTTATATAGGGGGTGCTTCTAATCTCGTTACCAAGTAAAAATTTCTTTTTTAAGAAAACTGATTTAAGTACTCATGAATAATGAATTTTGAGTTTCCTGTGAATTTTTTTTCTTAAATAAAGAAAATCAGAGATGTGAATTACGTTAAGTCAAAATTTCTCTGTGTTTAATACGAAAACTTACGAGTGTTTTAAAATGTATTTCCAGGTCTGTGCGAGAGGCTGTCCTTGTGTATCTATCTATCTATATATATATAATTTCTCCAAATCTTAGTGTGTGTATTTATGTATTAATCGTTAAAATTTAACCAGCACTTAAAAACATTTGAGATAACAAGCCTACTATATATATCTTTAAATTATTTAAATGTAGTGATAGTCAAAAACATTTTAAACCTCATTTATTAAGAAGAATTAAATATAATTATATAAATTTTGCAACCACATTAAATATAAAAATCATCCAGAGAAACCTGAAGACTTAGCAAACACTTATATACATATGAGGGGATTTATTTATAGACTCTATCAACCTTCATCTATCAAAAGGTACCTCAAGATGGATTCAAGCTATCTTATATTTTAGTGATTTGGTATTTAATATTTGTAGCGGTCTAGTGACGCCACATTACTCCCCTTCCAGAATTTTATCTGGGATAGAATTCGATGAACGAATACCACTAGTTGATTTAGGCTGTTTTTCTTTCTTTTTATTTATATCAATTTGCTCATTATATTTTTTCATTTTTTATAGCATTTCGTTCATTATATTTCTTTCTTCATATTTTTGTTTTTATAACATTTCGCTAATTTTTTTCCCCTTCAATATTGTTTATTGACCCGGAGACCTTATTTACTTCACCGGAATTTTTTTTTTAGCAGTATATTTTTAAGCAAATCAACTATTTAATGTGGACCATCCATTAATGTTGGCAATTTCATATCACGTCCGCAAGTCACCATCGAGGAGTTTAATTATATTATAGACCATGTCAACCTTCATCTATCAAAAGGTACCTCAAGATGGAATGAAGTTAACATGTCTTTTATACTAGTGATTTGGTATTTAATATTTGTAGTGGTAGTTACGCCATATATATTTTAGTTATGAAAGAGTAATTTCAACTAGAATTCAGCTATTCTGTTTTTAAGCTACATATTAAAATTCATANATATATATATATATAAATATATTCAACATAAAATTCGATGAAAAAAAGATTTTCTTAGAATTTTTGTATGTATTAAAATTCTGGGAAAACCAATTTTATTTCTAAAGCGCTTCAGTAAACATAACATGAAAGCTATTTACATTTTTATTTTATTTAGAGAAGAAAAGTTTTTTCTGTTGACATACGAAAGTATTTTTTATTGTCATGAAAAATATTTTTAACCTATGATCTTTATTAGTTTCTAAAAGTAATAGATTTTACTTTTGAAAACTTTATAATTAATGTTATTGTATTTTTTAGATACTCTTAAGAATTCAAAGCTTGCATATTTTTTTAATTATTGTAAGAAAATATGCATGAATAAGTTTGCGATTGATTAGTTTTCTTTTTAATCTTATAAATTATTATTTTTTATTTATTATTTCTGATTTTTCGCTACATCAAAATAATATTTAAATGCTGATAATTTTAAGAAAAAACTTATCTGCAGTTTTAGGGAAATAGTTTTAGTTCATTGAATAGGTTTTGTTTAAAAATACTATTTTATAATATATGCATAAATATAGTAACATGCTTATATGTGCATGGACTTCTTAAATGATTATAAACATATACAACAAATTGCATTTTACACATATGCATATGAATTAAAGTGCAGGATTTCATGCTTTACTTGCTTATTTATTTGAAAAACAAATGAATGAAATTAGTAATTTGATTTAAAGCAAAGTTTACGAATATAATTACAATTGAAATATTATTAAAAAGTATATAAAATACCAATTTTTTTTAAAACTATGTAATTCCATTAAAAGTTGTTTCATCGAATTTAAAATTCCCGAACTGCATGCTTCAAATTTACCAAAACGGGAGAAGAAATGTATCATCATTAAAAACTAAACTCAGTGGCGCTACAGCCAAAAGAGGGCCTACTGTGTCCATCTCAGTTTTCTTGACCTTACGCTCTGGGGTGCGATGCAGATGTTCCGGTTAGGTGGTCAGCCAACACCTACGAACGCCAAACCTCCAGTGTTTAGTTTTCAAGCACGCTTGGTACTCATTTATCGACCCACTCTTGGCCAAGGACCCACTGAAGGGATGAAAGGCTGAGTCAACCTTGCCCGGCCCGAGGATCGAACCTTGGACTTGTGGCACTGGAGTGCGAAGCGCGACCGCTCAGCCACCGGGCGTTGATGTGAAATACTAATTGTGTAAAATTGTTTCATTCAAAAACAACTTAAAATCAAAAAACTTTTAAACTGTTAATTTTAAAACTCATTAAGAATTAAGAAAGAGAGTTAAAACAAAGAAATAATATTATAAATTTTAATATTTTTTAAGTCACTTCATAATAAATTTTAATATTTTTTAAGTCACTTCATAATAAATTTTAATATTTTTTAAGTGGCTTCAAAAATTATTTTTTTTATATATTTAAATCGCATTTGTATTTAAGCTTTCAGTCATATTATTTAGTTATATTACATGTTTATTTTAATAATTTCCACTGTTACTTTGTATAATGAAATAAGCGAAAATTTGTTACATAAAAAACTTTAGAATCATATAAATTAAATTAAAATGTTTATTTCAATCTAAATATTTTATATCCTTTTTACTATCTCTACAAAATAAAACAGTCTTTCATTAAAATCGTTATTGAAGTATAAATCTATTTTCACATTTTGCTTGTTAAAGTGCACTCATCATCTATATTTGCGTACGAAAATGTATTCATTATTTATTGACGTGCGCTCATTTGCGAAAAATTATAAAAGCGATTAATTCTTTCTTTGACATCGAAAAATCCGAAAAATTTTAAATCTAATTTATTTGATTATTTTAAAATGAAATTTAATTAAAAAAAATTAAGACTTCTTACATATTTTTAGATATATATTTAGACCTAAGTGTACATGGCTTAAAAAATAATCATAATTTTAATATTTATAGTTTTTGCCTAGCATAATTAGCAAAAAAAATCTTTAACTTTAGCATAAAGTATTCATACTCAAAAACTAATCACCGCATATCGATAGCATTTTGAGATGTTATTCAAGCATTTCTTTAGAAATATGCAAATTTTTATAATGTTTTATGTTATAGCCTTTGAGTTACGACAATGAGATGCGATCCACACTGAATAATAACTTTTGTTATAGTGATTCACTCAACCTCAAAAATGCTAACTAATGAGTGGTTACCATAATTTCAGTCACAAAAATGCACTTTCTATGAATAAATTTTTATGAGTTTCTCTTTTTTTCTCCCCCCGAAAGTCTTGGATTTTTAATTATTAAAATATGAGAAGGGTAGCTGTTGTAAAAATAACCCTGATAGTTTAATCAGGAGAGCGGTTAAAAGTTTGGGTACTTAAGGTACCCAAACTTTCGTATTTCGTATGAACTTGCGTATTTTGCCATATTTAGATTATGAATTTATTTAATGAATTTCGAAAATATTTGAATTGTTTGGCATAAAACTGTTCCAAACTATGTAATTTTTATTAAAAAAATAAAAAAAATTGGATGAAATAGTGTTTGAGAAATAGAATTTTATAAAGATATTGCTTTTTTTTGAAATTTTAAACCGATTTCGGTCATATTCTGTATTGAGTGATCAGAAATTACATAATTTAAATATAGAAATTAACATAAATAAAATATAGAAATTTGTTTACCTTGCAATTCAATATTTTAACCATTATTAAATAAAAAATATATAATTGATTTATAAAGAATGAACACTATATTATTTCATTAAATTTATGTAAAGTGCATCCCGAAATATAATTCATGACAGTAAATCGAGTGCATATATTAAATTCTATTAATATTTAAAAGAATCCGGTTTTACCCCTCTTGAATATCGCAATTTCCGAAATATCACCCATATTAGATACTCGCATTAAATTAATTTGTGTTGTCATTATCAATAAAAATGTTGAATAAGTTATCCATACATGTTCTCATTTTTAGTGCTTTTTTTTAATGAAAAATGTTTCTTATTTACAGGTGAGTCTTTGCATTGTTATGCTTTATAAACTTGGTTGTTTCATAGAAGGTAAGTTGAATAGTTATAGTATATATTAATTTTCTTTTTAGGGAGCAGTTTACTGATCGTTTTACTGAAAAGTTCGGATAAATCGACTGTATAATATGCATAAATAAACCACTAATTATATTTCTTTCCCTGAATTTATAGCCATCGTTTCTTAAACTATGGGCAGCTTTTATAAATTATTCAAAGCGAAACTGCTCGCTATTAGCAAACAGATTGATTGCCGTTATAGAAAAGCGGCGCTGTCTCACGTCTTTGTTATAATTAAAATTATTTTTAAAATGAATTTCCCTATACTGAAAAAAATTTCTATAATTAATATTTTTTCTGCAGTCTCATTCAAAAATAGAAGGAAATAAAACTTTTAATCGAAATTTCATGTTTATATCTGTAACAGATCCTTTGTTGTCATAATTTTGAAATGTTAGATGTGGAAATTCAAAGATTATTTCGTAAAAAATCGACTCCTCAGAATTTTTTTTTCTCCAAGAATCAAAAAATTCGTCTTAAGACTATTTATGCAGTCAGGAATTTTTTTTATGGGAAAAAAACACAAACTTTATGATGGAATAAAAAATTCTAAGTGTTTTTTCTTGAATGTTATAGGTTTCGGATGCGCAGAAATACCGAAAAAATCACGGAAATTCTTTATAATTAAAACACTAACGAAAAATTAAAACTTTTAGACTCCTGGTACATTTTATATAGTCACCATTTACCAGCATATTGCATTTCCTATCTGTAAATGCCACCATTTTCCCACCACAGTTTGGATTTAGAGACACGTGTCTTATGTTATTTCATTAAGAAATTTTCCTTAATATTTTTTATTAGAATTTAGGAGAAAAGTGATGAAGAAATATCGAATGATATTTTTGACTAAAATTGTCAATAAATAGAACATTAATTAGTTCTTTCATTTTTTTAAAATTTCTGATTTATTTTACCTTTTAATGAATTCCTTTATTTTGTTCAATTAATATGCGAGTTTTTTTGTAATTGGCAACATGCACAAGCTACAAACACTCTTATTTTTTAATTAAAGCACTTTATTTTAATCTAACCAATTTTTTTTTAATTGGCGAAATTGTTGTTGTAAATCGCAATTATTGAGTGAAAAAATTCCTATAAACAGACTCTAATGTGTCACATTTTATCTTCGTGGACTTAAATTATTCGCAATCATTTTAATTATTTATATAGTAGTAGTTTTCAATAACTAACAAGTGTTTATTTTGTCGCACTCTCGAATGCTTTTTTATATACTTCGAACAAAATAGTACTGTTTAGTACTTCTAAAAAAATAGTAACTCGTTTCCTGTACTGTAATGAAAAAATTATATCTCTATATCTCTAGAAGGCTACTCAATATATATCTCTAGAAGGCATATATCTCTAGAAGACTACTCAAAATGAGAAAGAAAAATTCTCAAACTTCTCATCAATTGCTAAGTAGATATTGAATAATGGTTCAGTGAATGAGAAGGCCATTTTAATAACAATCAAATTTAATAATGATAATGTTGTATTTGTTTGGCTACTAAATAAGCCTTTCTTTCCAGTCCAATGCCTGCCAAACCAAGTGATACATATTGATAAGGGACTTATATCTATGATATTGATATTTATTATGCCTGATTACAACGCCCTCTGTTGGTCAGGCAGAAAGTTAGAATAGTAGAAAATACCAACTTTAATTTTTCTTTTTCTAACAATTTGTTCCAATTGTGTGTGATTAACAGTATTTTTATCCGACGGAATTGGAAAATGATTTAAGTTTTCGAACCGTTTTTCAAATTGATGGGCAAAACTGGAAATTGAACAATATTCTCAAAGAAATTCTTTATAACTAAAAATTTTTGATGCAATATAT
>NC_092210.1:7311719-7313849 GCF_043381705.1 Parasteatoda tepidariorum
TATATAATGAAGGGCAGCAGTCATGGTGAGTGATGTTAGGCCACGCAGATAACAGTTGGAAGGCAAAAAATATTTTATTAGCTTCACATAGTATATTCAAGATATTTTCTATCAAAGGCGGAGCTCAAATTCGCACTCCAAAACTGTGTGCTTAAGTTTTTTTCCTAGGGAAAGTAGCAAAAGAATTTCCCTCTATTTTGTTATATTTGAGGGGAAAAGAAAACTCCCAGGGATTACTATTGGTTTAAGAAATAGTTCGAATGATTCTCACGAAGTTTAAAGGGAAAAATGTCTTTATTTAAATTTATGCATACTTGGGCCAAAAATGGATTTAGAAATTGGATGTAGATTTTAAAAGAGTGAGAAAGCAGCTCGATTTTTATAAATAATTAGTAATAAAATGGGAGTTGTTTTACAGCGAAGAAACTAACATAAAAAGATTAATAGAAGCTTTTTATGTTATATATATAATTTCTGACTCTCTAAATACAAGCAAAAATATATTTTGCAATTTTAAGAGTAAAAAACAATATGTTAGATTTTCGGAATTATATTTGTACGAATTAATTTGTTCTAATTTGTAACATAATACTATTCATAAAAAGTAGTTTTAAAAATATTTTTTCATTCATATTCAAAAATTTTATTATAATAGATTCTATAAATGAAAGAAATTTAATTGATGAATAACTGTTTCTCTTAGATAAGTGTAAATGTGAAAATTGTTTGGAAGTGAGCCGTGTTTTGTAGATTTTACTTTTAACGCAGAAAAAGACAATTGTGTTTCATGCTGTATTTCATTACCATTAATTATTTAAATGCTAATTGTTATATTTTTTAAACTTATTTTGACCTAAATTAATATAAAATAATGAAAAAATTATGAAAAATATAAAAATTGTGCGTCAAAGAATTAGAAAGAAACATAAAAATTTGAAAGAAAAGCTGATTTTAGATGTTTTTCGATTTTCTGCTGCCTTATGAAACAACACTTAATAATTGCAAATAATGTGTTATTTTAATATCTGCTGTGGGTTTGAAATTATTATTTCTGCTTTTTTGGTCACGTAAACATATTTCTAGTCTACTCTCTTTATACGCTAATTCTGAAAATTGCTCAAAATGTCAATGTGAAGAAAATGAAACTCGTTTGTGATCTATTTTTTTTATTATTTAAAAAGTGACTCCATCCCTGCATTTTCTGAGCTTGTAAAAATTAAGAATTATTAATTCATTTTGATAATTTTTAATTCAGCAGAAAAATCTTGTAAAATTATTGCATTGCTAGTAATATAAACCATTAAATTACTTTTAAAATAATTAAGTCTTTTGTCCGTTCTGAAGCCCTGATAATTCTTTATTGCAATGTAGTAAGTATAGTGTAAAATTATTGCTTTGCCGCAAGAGTAAAGAATTTAAACCAAGGCTTTTTTATTTTCCTAGACGAAAGAGTTTCAAAAATCACTGTAAACAGCGCTATTTTTTGCAGGGAAAAACATTATGTATGAGGTATTGATTAATTAAAAACTTCATTCGTTTCAAAAATATACTAATTCAATATATAGGGGAGAGTCGGGTAGCCCCGCCCACTTAAGGAGTATTGCTTATATTTCTGTATAATATTGAGTAATAATCTATAATTTTGTATGTTTCTATTGTTTTACCATCTAATTAAATAATGCAAAAAGAATAAACCAAAAAAAGAATAGTTTAACTTAAAAAAATAGAAATTTAAAAAAACATGTTTTTCAGCTCTTTTCAAGATGAGTCGGGTAGCCCCGCCCAGTTACAAAAATTGGGTTTTTTGGCTATTTTTTCAGGTGTAAATGAGAATGACCAATGTATCGACAATAGATAAACCTCATTTATCATTTTTATCACAAAATTATTTTATTTATTACATATTTATATACTTTTAGTGAATTCTATCATTTAATAACAACAAATGTCATACTTTTTATCATTATTAATGTATATTAATATATTATAATATTAATATATATTTATATTAAATATTTAACGAAAATAATTTAATTTAAGTAACAATAATTAATAACAATAGTTGTTTTTCAATATAAACTTATTTGGTTGATCTCTTCTTATAAACTTAATATAAAATACTTCTTATAA
>NC_092210.1:7314179-7340748 GCF_043381705.1 Parasteatoda tepidariorum
TATATATACGTATATAAACAGTTAATCTGTTTCTTCAAGCACTCAAAAACAGGCTCATATTTTCAGGATTTGTCAGACGAGAATGAGAAGAAACAAAAGTTATGTGAAAAGTAAAACGTAAAGTTGCCATTGAAAAAATGGAAAAGTACGAGGGTCAAACCACAAAACTGGAAAAACCGCAGTAGCCGAGAGAGAAAAAGATGAAAAACTAAACAAGAAACACCACAGTAGTCAAGAGGGGCAAATCAGGATTAAATGCATTTGCACGCGCTATGAGAAGAACTACTGTCGTTAACAAGGGAATCAGCATTCATATAAATAAAACAATATTCCACGGGATAAAGATGAGCTAATGTGATTGGTGTGGAAATAATTTTAGCATCGTCGAAAATGAATTTAAATTGCTTAAAATAAAGTATTATTTCTATTTCAAATTTATTCTAATTCTATATACAAAGTTATTCAAAGTATTTCGATATTCAAAAATTTCATTTAAAAATATTATTTCACATTCAAAAAATTTGAATATAATATTTAAAACATCAAGAAAAGGAATTAATTTTATAATTAAAAGCTGTTTTTTAGAACATTTAATTAAATTTGCTGGTATAGAATGTGTTATTTCAATAACTGCATTTAAAACTTAAAAACTTTTTTACTTATTGTTAAAAGTAATAAAACACCACTTTGTATTTTGTCTTAAACGAATTTTTATGGGGTGCGTGCCGACGGACATGTTAAGGTCACGTACGTATGACCAGAAGTAGGTTTCGATCGCACCATTTTTTGGAGCAGTTTTTGGGTCATTAAAATGTTCCATCCATAAATAAATTAGTTTTCTTTTGGAGGGAGCAATTTAGTTTTTAAATCGTAATATGCTTTACGAAATTTGTAGGCATTTTTTTAAGGGCCCGTATGACCAGAAACATAGTTTGATCCCACCATTTATGTAAACAAGTGTTCGTATAATTCATGTGTTTCATCCATAAATAAGTAAGTTTTTTTCTATGAAAGCAAATTTAATATTTTGAATCGGAATATGCTTCACGAAGTTGTAGGCATATCTAAAGAAATTTTCTGCTTTGTAACACTCTATTGCTTTTCTTAAATCTCACATAAATGCCATAAAATTATGTTCTCTTACAGTTCACTAATTCAAATTTTGGTATTTTGTGAAGTAAGGTCACCTTCGCTTGTTCCAAGACATAAATAAAGACTCGATAGACCATTATAAGATTGGATAAATAAATTCTTGAATAAGTAATGTAAGAAATTCAAGACTATGAATAGACTCCAAATTATGATGCTATCGGCAGTGACTTTTTAAAAATAGTTCTTTTCAAACCATAGATGAGTTAAATTGCGTGATGTATATAATCTAACTCTATTCAAGTGAATTCCATCATTAGAATTCAAACCTAAGTTTTGCTGCCGTAATTATTTTTCCGAGTTTATTTTTTTTAATTTATTTTATGTTACAAAACATTTTAAAATTGGAATTTNTTTTTTAAAGCTTTTTTGCTCTAACAATTTAAACAAACTATTTTATTTCGCACCAGCCGAGTCTAGTGGCAAATAATGCATTGTTTTAAGTCTACTTCCTTTTTATATGCAGTTAAAAAGGGCTGTTAGATCTTTGCTTGGTTTCAAAATTGTTGTTTCCTGTACAGTCGTGTTACCACGGGCTTGAAAGGCAGTGGTTGAATGGTTTTGTCATGTTGAATTGAATTCAACTAGATTTTGTCTTAATGTTTAAATATATTATATTATTTGAATTATGTGCTTAGAAATAAAAATGATAAATTCCACCTGCCGCCTCACAATCTTGTCAACTATCATTTTGGCGCCCCTAGATCATTGCGCTCCGGCGGCCGCCCGGATCGCCCTACCCTGGGGCCGGCCCTGCAGTTGGTGTCTAAAATTTAAGCACACAGTGAAATTCGATAATACTATACAATTCTAAATATATGACGCAATAAAGAAAAATTCGTAAATTATAACTGAAATTATATGTTAGCAAGAAATATCCGTTAATTAAAACTGGTTTTAGCTTTTAATATTGTGATTTTTAAAAATTTTGTTTGAAATGACTTCCTAAAACTTTAAGCACTTAATAAATTTCTTAGTAAATACGGGATTGTTTGCATAAAGTGCTGAAGGCAGACAGTATATTTCTATAATCATAAGAGCTTTGACACTCTCAATTCCAAAAGCGGAAAAATCCACCAAAAAGAGTGTTTCTAAAAATTTCTAGAATTTTAAATACATCAAAGTAAGATATTTATCGAGTTGTTGGAGAAGAAAGATTTCGCCCGAAAATTGAGATGTGGACGAAGCAAATTCGGACATTAGTATCGAGGGAAAATGTGCCATTTCGCCCAATACACTATCAGTGTAGCAGTGTCTACTAAGGACACAATTTATAAGCATTAAAAAAAATTCGCCGAAAGCAAGGTCTTGAACCACATCATAAACTTCTATGAATATACTGGACAAAAATCTCCTGTCGTATTGCAACGAATTTGTATGATGATGATGATGATGACAGTGATGAGAAAAAAAATGGAACTTAAATAGTTAAATGCTACTGACGGTTGGAACTTATTTTGGCATGACCTTCAAAAAAAAATTTTTTTTTTTAATCAGTCAATAAGGAAGCAAAATCGCTAATGGTCTGGAAGGCATTTGGATCGAATGGGCAGACATCAATGATTTTCCATAAGGGAAGACAAATATTTGAAACTTCTCAAGATTGAGGAATCATATGCTCTATTTTCACGATCTCTCTTGAGGAACTGAATGCCTCGATAGATACTTAAAGTTTGACAAAAATTGGCTTTCTCAACAAAATTTTCAGGTACTAGATTTGCTTACCATGAGACCAGACCTATATCCAATTGAGAACGTTTCTGGAATTTTAACCCGCCAAGTGTACAGAAATGGTAAAAAAATATAGCACTAATGAAGAACTCCACGACTCCGTTGCCTTAGGAAAATTTGCCATAGGCACGCCTATGATAATATATAGTAACTAACCTATAGCCACCATAGAAACTCAATAGCAAGATACCGTAAGCCTACGGAAACCATAAAAATACATATGGCAAGACACCATAAGTCTATGGTAACCATAGAATTTGTATGGTATTATATGGTGGGACACCATAGCTTTATGGTTCGATTAAAGGGAAGTACCATAGGCATATGACAAATAATGGAAACACACTATACTTATGCGTCGCGTCATTCGTATGGGAGAGTATACGTGGTTGGTCAAGGAAGCAGGCGTGTTTGTTACAACTCCGACGATCCAAATCAATTTATCGTTAATTAAACTTAATTAAACAAATCCATCAAACATAGTAAGCACACCGGACAAAAAATTAGTCACCCTTAGAGAAATCATGAAAAACATCATTTAATAACTTGTCACACCGCCTCTGAATTTGATAACCGCCTGGATTCGGTTAGGAAGTGAGTCCACAAGGTTTGCGGTTATATCGAATCCAGTTTAAGCCACTCGCTGAGGATTTGTTCGTAGAAATCCACCAAATTGCGAATATTCTGATTTCGTCGTTTTATCCATTGTTCCAACATGCCCCACAAGTTTTCAATGGGGTTCAAGTCAGGTGATTTTGCAGTCCAGTCGAGATATAGATGAGTGTCTGAGTGTTCCTGAAACCAGTCATATATTCTTCCAGCCCGATGAACTTTGCTGTTGTTATCTTGAAAAATAGGGGATTCGGCATCATACTCTTCATGAAGATGTTGACTGAAAGGCAACACCTGATCATTCAGAATGTTTAAATAAACACGTTGGTTCATGTTAGTAGCCACCTCAGTGAGGGGGCACAATCCATAATAATAAAAAAAACATGACAGACCCACCTCCAGCTTGAACCTGACACAGTCAGGATGAAATGCTTCATCTAGTCTTCGGTGCACTCGACGACGTGAGTCATTTGAGTAAAGGCAAAGACGTGATTCGTCAGATCATATTACATTCCGCTAGTCTGCAACTTTCCACGTCCGGTGACGGTAGTTCGGCACATGGTAGTTCGATACTAGCCCACTGAAGTCGCGCGGCTTTATGTGCATGTGTGAGCAATGGCCTCTTACAAGGTGTTTGACACCGAATGTTCATTGCATGCAGCTCCCGTCGCAATGTTCTCTCTAACAGGTTGGAATGGATTTTTATTCATAACTGAAGCAATTCCTGTCGACTTCGTGTCAGGCTGGATCTATTTCCGACGGCAATTCAGACGTCGTCTTTCGTGACCACGTATATTACAACACTGTCTGTAGACACGTTGAACAGTCCGCATCGAAACACAAACGAATCCAGCAGCTTCGTTCACCGTATGACCATGACCACGGTCAAACACAATTTCTCCTTTTTGCCACTCTGTCACATCCTTACACTTACCCATATTTACACACAATTTCCGCTTAACACAAAAATATCTCGCTGATGGCTAGAGTTGCCTTTGATCACATTGAGACAGAGCGCACGCAGTTGATTACTGCATCATCTAATGGAACCTAACAATTCATCGGTAATTGCGCACTAGGGTGACTAAATTTTTGTTCGGTGAGCTTACTTTTCAATAAAGTTCTCCCACCTTATAGAAATTTCTAGTTTATTTAAAATTATTTTCGGTTATTTCAACGAAAAAGCATTTCAACTTTAAAACTGTCCACTGCCGCCGAAAAGTCGACGGCTAGGCATGCGGATAATGCCGATACATCGACGGAGCGTTATTCAGCCAAAGAGGTTTAGAAGGTTTTTTTTATTTTCGTTTTATTTAATTTAATTTCATTTAATTTTGTTTTCTCAGTTGAGAAAACACAATATTCTTTATCTGCAGAAACCCTTCTGCAGCTAGCTAATCGATTCCATAAAAAAATGGATATTCGATGTTGTTAAGAATAACGGGGCTCTATATCCAAGTAAGATTATCATAAGTTAGCTAAATAGTGTCGTTTTACTTCTTGAGCTTAAACTTTTGAGACAGTCTATTTTTTATTTATTTATCAAAGTCATGATGAAATAAATTTTTTTCAACAAATTATTTATTTTCAGTTTTTAAAGGAGAGCTGTATTAAGATAATCTATGATTTGAGCGCTGGTGGTAAGAGCCGTATTAAGATCACCGGACTTTGCAAGGTTAGTCGTGAAAGTTGTATTAATATCACGGTTGTGTGTGTGGTCTCTCCTTTGTTACTCTTAGCAGGCGAGTGTGTTTAGGCCCCTGCTGTCTGTGATCGAGACTGAGTAGAAGCAGCTCGGGTAGGACAATATCACAGTCACTAATAGCAAGGCAACTGTTAAATGTATTCAATCCATCAAAATAGGCGTGTTCATATCGAAGTGGGCGTTTCTGTTGAGGTAGGAGTGTTCAGATCACTTTCGGGTCACATCAATGTGAGGAAGGGCTACCGTCAATGTCAATCTTCATCTATCTAAGGGTACCTCCAAATAGGATTAACTTAACATTTCTTATATACTAGTAAATAGGAGTTTAATAATTGCAGTGGTAGTTACGCTACAGCTACAAATACAAAAAGTATTCTTTAAAAAAATATTATTTTTTTTAATCGAAAGTCTACGCATTTTTAGACTTTATTATAGTGAAACCTCTCGGGAGCGACCACTCTCAGTTTAACAGTAAAATGGTTGTTGGTCGTTTATCTCTATTGACTTCAAAATTGTTATCGAAGGTACATGATTTTTCACAAACGATATTAATTACAGTCAGTGTTAGAAAATCTAGCTAAAATTATGTTACAAAACGCTCTTACCAGTATTCCAAATTTTAACTTAGTAGTTGCATTTCATCGGACAGTAGATCGACCATCATGGTTTTTTCTTACAAGTTTAACAGCAATTCTCATACTAATTACCTAATATGGAATTTTTTTTATATTCCTTCGTATTCCCTATACTATTTTCTACACACCTTTTGCAATTTTTGGATTTTTAAATCTTATAGATTTTGAGCTACAAAGCAAAATGTAACATAAAACAAAAATAAAATTACTTAAGAAAAGCGCTAAAAATTACTACAACTTTCGAACAAATTAGAATATTGAAAAGAAAAGCTCTGTATTAAGTTCATAAGGAAATGTGGCTCTTTTAGAATGCCAAATTTCAGCAACTTTGTATATTCATTTCCGAGGCCCGTAGAGCGGTCCGATGGTATTTTTTCCATAAAGTTTAATAGTTAACAATTCTTGAACAAATTATCGAATAATATATTTGTTTATTCCACTGTAATACCCGTATACTGTTTTACACACCTTAGTAACTTCTAAAGGTGTGTAAACCTATTAATTTTACACACCTTAATAAGTTTTAAGCCTTAAGTTTTTGTGCAGCAAAACATAATGTAACATTAAGTTCAACAACTATGCCTTCGTCGCCCTTAACATTTTTTTTAAAATAGAGGGAGAATAAATAAATAGATAATGAGTTTATTAACCTTATCTACTTTTAGTCAAAAAAATTTTTTTCACATCTGTTCCTGTTACTACTTTGCTAGTACTAAAAGAGTACTCTTCCTGTTACTACTGACTGGTACTGAAAAGTAGTGTTCCTGTTACTGAAGTAGACTTCTATCTTCGTAAAATTGTGTTATTTAGCATTGCTGTCCCAAATCAAACAAAATAATTTCTTAATTTCTCAAATACTTACAAAATATCGAAATAAAACTGATCTGATGTCATAAAGAACACGTCCAAAGATCACGGCTTCACACTTCTCGGAGAATGCATTGAATAAAGAAGAGACAAGTAAATGTTAGTTAAATAAGGGATAAATTAAAAATTCACTTGTAATTTATCCATTCTGTGCTTATGACAGCCTATTACGATCTTCGTTTATTATTTATATTAAATTGGGTACTTGCAGATCGAGAAGAGGATCACTAATACCCAGACACCTGGCCAAAGACCTCGGCTCTAGTTTATCAAGATAAACAAGATGCCATGTTGAAATTGATCTAAGTTTCTCTATATAGGTTAGAATGTTAATTAACGTGAAGTTGAGCCGCTGTGGCTCAAGAGTATAGAGCGTTCGCCTTCCAATGTGGTGAACCGGGGTTCGATCCCGGTGATGGCTGGTAGATACGAATACCGCATTCGGACCACAGTGCTGATGTTAAATATCCTCAGTGCTAGACGTATCATGGGTTAGAGACCCCTTGCCATCAGGCAAACCATGGTAGGTCCTCGCGGTTTACCTCTCCATGTAACGCAAATGCGGGTTAGTTCCATAAAAAAAAGTCCTCCACGAAGGCAAATTTCTCCCAATACTTGATCCAGAAGTTCCCTTGTCTTCTGGATTGGGTTCAAAATTACAAGGCTACTACATTAGTAGCATTTACCCCAAAATTCTTTCGGCTGTTCAATGACGGTTATAAAATAAAAATAAAATCACCCCCTTCTGCAAACATAGGAGCATCGCCTATTTGGAAATGATCTCAGATTAGGCACCTTTTAAGCCACAGCAATGATCGCCAAACCATAGTAGTCGTAACCCATTAGTGGTCGTAAACCCAAAAATTGGGTCGGCTGTTCAACGACTGTTATAAAATAAAATATAAAAATTAACGTGAAGTTAATTAAATACAACGCCGTATCGCACATCGATTTTTGTCTACGTGCTTTACTTAACTTTGATTTATTATTTTTTATGCATTTTGTTGCAACCTTGATTATTTTTGTTTTGTATATTTGGCAACTTCGATGCGTATTTAGTCTATTTATGTTCTACATCGTGCTTGTCTTTGTGTTAAGTAAGATATAAATAGTGAAAGAATTTAAATCTTTGTGAATGAATATGCCACTTAAGAAAATTGATACTTAGGTACTTTATATTTTCGTCGCACTAGGGTTGCTCATTAGTTATTGGCGTCGGTCTGAGAAACATCCCTGAGGATGATCCGTAGACTTGCCATCACAATTTTGATTCTTTGTAGAGGGGATATTGAGAGGCTACTTTCTCAATTCACACGCTAAGGAAACTTTCTTTAGATCTCTGTACCCATGGTACAGGACTTATGAAATAGAATGGGAAGAACAGTTGCTAACTTAAACAAATACCACGTTTCAGCAGCCAATCAGGATACACACGTACGTCACTTGTATCCAATTGATAGTTTATGTCTAATGGGAAAGATTTAAATCATAAGGCAGCATTAATTTTTTTAATAATATCTAGAGATATGTAGTATAAGGAGATAAATTTCACAGGACTACGAAACAATAAAAACAACACTCATTATTCCCAAAATATTGTTTAATTTCAAGCATTGTAAAAATTTTTAAGTGTTTGATAAAAAATCAAAAGCCCTATCGATTAAAAAATTCTTTCTAAAAGCAAAAAATTAAACCCTTTTAAAAACTAATAATGTTAATAGGTGTATAAATTAATTTATTCAAAATCTTGTTTTGCTCAATTACTTTTATTTTTTAATGATACTTTTTTCTTTTAAAACAAGGAATATATTTGAAACCCAATTCCTGTTTTTGAAGTAATTCTACAAATCGCGACACAAAAACGAATTCTTGAAAGTTTTATTTTTGTTAGGTTTTATTTTCGCTTTGCTAATCAATGTGTGGAACGATTAAATAGCTTAGTTGACAAAAAGAAAAAAGAGAATCTCGACAAGATAAAAAACAAGCAAACAAAACAATTAAGATGCAGAAACTAATAATAGCATTTCCTTCTTTCATTGTTTTCACCAAAATACGTCTATGTCATAGGGTTTTTATCAGTTTAATTATAAGCAAGGCCTTTTTTCAGCTTTATGCAGCGTATAAATTCAGTTTCGTAAAAGAAAAAGTTAATCAGTAAGCATTGATTGATGTACGTTTTTTTTTATCACATTTTAAACATTTCTCACGTTTCTTCTAGAAAGCAGTTAGTAAGGACACTGATATGTGTAATTAAAAATAAAATATTTGGATAACACATAACAGAAATGCTTCGTTCAATTCCAAAATTGCATGGTACTTACAATAGGCTCAAAATGCTATGTATTTCATTTTATTTTATAACAGTCGTTGAACAGCCGACCCAATTGTTCAACTCCGTAGCCTTGTAATTTTGAACCCAATATAGAAGACAAGGGAACTCTGGATCGAGTATTGAGAGAAATTTGCCTTCGTGGAGGACTTTTTGAGGGAGCTAAACCGCATTTGCATTACATGGAGAGGAAGACCACGAGAACCTCCCACAGTTAGCCTGACGGCAGGGGGACTCTAACCAATGATCCGTCTACCACTGAGGATATTTTACATCAGCACTGTGGTCGGTGCATGCCGGATGCGGAACCCGTATCGACTGGGATAGATATCTAAATTGCGTAGATATCTAAATTGCACAATGCTTTAAGCTCGTATATTTACCCTTTATATTTAGTTGTAGTTATATTTTTACTTTATATAATTTCTTGAGTATTTATGATGCGAACAATAACTATATGTCGAACTGAAAGAAAAATGTGTTTTTTAGCAGTAATTTATAATTATTTATCTAAAGTTACTACTGTAGCTAACGCAGCAGTTTTGCTTCTATAATAAATAGCATCCCTTCTGTCATCAATATTTCTCTGAAGAATGTATTTACAGTTAAATAATTTTTATGTATATAAAAATGAATGTGTGTCCTTTAAAGACTCCTAAACCATCCAACCGAAAACTATGAAATTTGACATACAGATAGCTCTATAAGCACGAGGAAAGTCATTGTCGACATTAGAACATTCTACGGCATTGAATATTTTGATTGATTAAGCGTTTTAGCCATTGTTTTATATTTAACCGCAAACGATACAATTTTTTGAATATTTCGAAGATAACATCAATGATATTCGTTAACTCAATAGCTTTATTTGATTTTTTTTAAAAATAGAGCCCCTGATAGTATAGGAGCCTTATAAAAAAAGAGTTTATTGCTCGTGTTTTAAAATTTAATTATTTTTTATTCACTATATCGGAAAAAATTCAATGAACAATATTAACGTGGCAGCACGCATACGTCACTAAATTGATATCTCTCTCTACTTATCTGATACCACGTGTTTATTTCGCTTCGAGAAACTGTTTTAAAACGTGTTTCTATAAAAGTAAATAATTTAAAATCAACAGTAATTGAAAGGGAAAGAAATAGTTATGTATTCAATTGCGAAATTAATGTGGTACTAATTCGTCTCAGAGAAACGTAAAAAATCGGCATACTATTACTGACGCCAATGATGGTTAATTAATTTAGGTAATATATTCATATTTAAATAAAAGAAATAAGGGTACTTACGTATTATCGCAACCAGGTTGGCGCGATTTGTAAGTTTGAGTAAGAAAGTATGAATAGAAAGAAAATGTACATTTATTAATTACAGATAATTTTTAATACAGTTTTTTATATTATTTTGTTTTAAAATTATTTAAAACAAAATTATTATTATTAAAACAAATTATTATTATTAAAACAAAATTATTATTATTAAAACAAATTATTATTATTAAAACAAAATTATTATTAATTATTATTAAAATTATCAAATTATTATTAAAACAAAATTATTTATTATTATTTTGTTTCTTTACGAAAAACCACGTATAACACGTAGGGTTGCCAAATTTGGCGATTTATGCGAATTTTGGCCTGGTTGCGTTAATACGTAAGTACCGAAATAAGCTATGTACTAAAAAGCAAAATTAATGAAGTAATTCGTCTAGAGAAACCGTTAAAAATCGCCATACTATTATTGACGACAGTGATGCTAAATGAATGTTGGAGTTATGTATTAATTAAAATTAAAAAAAAACTATATTATTATTGACACCAATGGTTAATTAATATTGTAATAAGTATTAATTGAAAAATAAAAAATAAGCTATGTGCTAAAAAACAAAGTTAATGGGAAATTCGTTTAGGGGAAGCGAATAACTGCCATAAGCTGACGAAGCTAAATTTTGGTAATGTGTACAATTTTCATTATGGTAACTGGTGCAGTTTTGATATAAGAATGCGTTTACTTTAATTTCTGAAAATATTTTTTACAGTGCTAGCAATGATAGTTTAATAATATTTTAATGAATTAGAAATAAAGTAACTTTTTCCACCACTACTTATAAATATTTTAAACGTAAATTAAAGACCAGACAGAGAAATGATCATGCTCCAAAGTCCTTATCAAGTCCTTAAAAGGATTGTATTTATTTTTAAAATTTCGTCTTTCGTTTGCTGCCATTGATAAATGTATTTCGCACGAAATACTGAAGGGTACAGTAAAAAGTACCAAATATACTAATATAGGTACAAAGTATTATATTTATATATTTGGTGAATATTAATACTGCTCCAATACTAAGCAGTTTTAATATCGATTCTGGGGAAATAAGTGTTTTACAGCCTCTCGATACATACCGGACAAATTACTTGATAGTGTTAAATTTGAATTATTATGAGTTAACCACGAGCAATATTATAATGCTAACACCCGTATTCACCACGCCGAGTTAAATTCAAGAGTAACTCGGGGATCGGAATATCCACGGTTCAGAGTTACTCTCGGATTAACCCTCGCTTTTTATTCTCCAACCGTTTAAAACAGAGGATTTCACAACTCGAGTTTAACTCTTGGAGGAAATATAACGAGGCCTTTGATTGGGCAAGGTAAAACCATGTGACTTTGTATATAATATAAACACGTGCTGTTATATAATATAAACATGTTATTTGCTGGTTTCCAAATGCATAAAATCTTACAGCAGTTNACTTTTTTTTGCACTCTACACATCGACAGCAGCCCCACCTCACAGCTCCCATATCTAATTTGCGCATGCCCGTCCTTCTGTGAGTTTAAAGGTTAAGTTGCCACTATTTAATTTACAACCCTCGTATATTTGGTGAATATTAATACTGCTCCAATACTAAGCAGTTTTAATATCGATTCTGTGGAAATAAGTGTTTTACAGTCCCTCGATACATACCAAAAAAATTACTTGATAGTGTTAAATTTGAATTATTATGAGTTAACCACGAGCAATAGTATCATGCTAAGTGATGCTACTATCTGTTACAATAATCTCTACAGTTAACACAATTAATCTCTTTTCTGATGGGATGGAATACAAAAAAAAAACGAGTTTTTCTTAATTTAATAACGTAAAGCCACCGAAGAAGTGAAAAAATAATAATAAATAGAAAATTGAAAGTTTTTTTAGCTTTATTAAAAGAGAAATTTTCAGAGAGGCTATTGTCAAGGGTACGAAAAAAAAGTGGTATCCAAACTATTTTATTTTAAATTTATTGGAAGGTGGGACTCATAATTCTTCGCCTTATTTTATTTACCATTGTCTACTTTGAAATAAAAATCATTACTCAAATCATCAATCATGCAAACATACTAAAAGTTAATGTAGATTATTTATTTTAAAGTGAAAAGAAAAAAAGCAGTTCTGTTACATTAAACATTCCAATATTGATGAACCATTTTCTGATATTTTCGCTGCTTCATTAACTCCCATATTACTTGGTACTTTAATTCCAGTTTGTAAGCCCTTCAATTCAAAATATATCCCTTTTAGTTTTTAGCATGATTTCGTTGTGCTGCTTAGTATTGATTTTCTTCTTCTTTTTTTATTCACCGAGTGCGAAGAACAGGTATGCAGCTTGCATGATAATAAAGCTTCGATAATGTGATTTTTTTATATATTTTATAAGGAACTATGAAAAAAAAATGGTTTTGTTAAATTAGGACTTTAAAAAAATGGTGTGGCTGGTCCAGTTGGTGGCAAATCGCGGCTCCTTAAAAACTTAAGTGCGGCTTGTCCTCTAGCTGCAAACAAGCTTTATCCAGATATCACGTGGTATGGTATTTTCTTCAATTTTTCACTTGAGAGCCGTGATGGCTCAGAAGATCGAGCGTTCGCCTTCCAATCCCAGCTATGAATTCCGCATCCGACTTGAAATGACCCAATGCTGACGTAAAATATCCTCAGTGATACTTGATCCAGTAGTTCCATTGTCTTCTGGATTTGGTTCAAAATTACTAGACTACGGAGTTGAACATTAGTGGTCGTGAACTCAGAAAATTGGATCAGCTGTTCAACGACGGTGGTAAAATGTTTTACTTCACGTAACTATATAACTATAACATACATCTTAAACTTTAAAATATTCATGATTTACATTATACTGTAACTAATGAAAATTAAGGCTTTACTTAAAAAATACTATTTTGATCTTTGAACATGCGTGTAATTTACCAGAACTACAGAATTAAAGGTCCCCTACAAACAGAAAAATAAAGATTTGACTTCTTCCATCTTAATCTGCGGGATTTATGTCTGGAATTTTCTGATTTTTTCAGTAACTAATTAATGTTTCACGTTTTAAGTTTTAAAAATATTTACAATCATTAAGTTGGATTCTCGGTAACTTCGGTAAATAGCTTAATCGAACATATTTCAAAGAATGAAATTAAACAAAAAGTATTCAAAAGTGAATAAATAAGGAAATTTAAGACACATAAAATTACCGTATGTTAATAAGGAAGAAGTGGAATGCGTTTTCTGTCAAAAAGGGACCTTATAAGTATAGCTTTAAAATTTAAAATAGTACAAGTTAGTTCGTAATTATTGTATCTTTGTGAAGCTATATTTAGTTACATATAAAAACATTAATATATTTGTTTTCATTTTTATTTCATTGCTTGTAAATAAATGTAAAAATAGGATGAAAAGAATTACATAGAATCAATATTTTAAAGATTCAGTATATTTTTACTAATTGAAACTTATGTTTCGTACTAAATTTTATGGTATTAAATTTATGGTTATTAAATGGATTTAAATCAATTACTTTTTATGGGAAATGTTTTTTCTTTTGTTGTTTCCGATTAATCCAATAATGTCATCAAAAATATTTTCATTAGTCCAGTTACTATAGCATATCGAAAGGGTGTTTCTTTTGAAAATTTTTTACTCATTTGTCACACTATTATAAATGATATCTGAAAAATCCTCTGTTCTCTCTTGTACAATTCCCCCTTTTTTGATGGAAATGGGAGGATATGAGATTTTTTCACGCTTTATTGAATGATATCTATCCTGAAACGATCGAACTAATAGTTAAGAAGTTATAAGGATTTTGTGTACAAAAAGTACAAATTTGTATTTGTACTATTTGCATATCTAATATTGCTATCTAAACTGGTGATACATTGTTTCCAATTTATTTCTTTATGCTAAATCGAATGAGGCTATACACAACACAATAGCTTAAAAGTTGCAAAGCGGCTTCATTTACAAAAATTAGTATTTTTTATATGACTTAGTACACTTTTTCATTTTGTTATCTATTGGCTTTCCGTACGTGTGAGGTGCCTTTTCTGATGAATTTTTTTATGCTGATTATTCGAGTTGATGAGATAAATAGTTTTGAAGTTATAGGGGTTTTATTTACAATAACTGCAACTAAAAAATAGCGCATTTATGTAAAAAAAAAACATTTGAAATAATAGATTTTTTTTAAAAATTCATGTACGGTTTCATTCGATTGAATGAAAAACATACATAGGAAACAATACTTTACTCGTCTATATAGCAATGTAAGATGTGTAAATAAATGCTAGTACAAAACCGTACATTTTGTGTACAAAAGGATGCTCAAAGTCTGATTGTTTTTTGCTTGATCTCATTCGAATTAGCTTGAAAAATTACAGCAAAATTTATACCTTACATGTTCAGACATTCCCTGGATAACAATGTAAAGTGTATAAATGTCAAACAAGTAGTTTTTATGCATAATAACTCTTGCGACTTTTAAATTATGCGTTTTATTGACTTGTGTATAATGTCATTCGATTCAGTCAAAAAATTGCATATAAAACTATTTCTCAATTGCTGAGATAGCAATATCGAATTCGTGAATAGGTACAAGTACGAATTCGTACTTTTTGTACATAAATCCCTTATAACATTTTAGCTATTAGTTCGATCGTCNAAAAAAAAAAAAAAAAAAAAAAAAAAAAAAAAAAAAAAAAACGGAACTAATGTACCGAGAAGCGTAGGTTTTTTTTTTAGATGTAGTTTATAATAACGTTACAAAGCTTTCTATCAAAGAAAAGGGTATTAATTTTTCCAAAGAAAATTTTTAATTTTACAGGATTATATTATAACATAATATCTATTATTAGTATATCTATTATTAGAACTACATTAGTATAGCTATTATTATTACTTAAACATATCTATTATAAAATAAGGAAGTGTTGTTAATTTTTTCTTGGTTTTAAACAGTTTTTATCAAAATAAGCATACAGGATAATTGTAGTAAAGAATTACGTAATTTTGATATTTTTATGACGTAACATATTAAAATTGAAGTGAGGGGTTAAATTGCGAAATTATCCACAATTGATTATGTTACCATAAATTTTATAGCAAATCAAAATTTTGTTATTTTTTATATTTAGGTTATCTTGTTTTATTATAGTTAAAATATTTAAAAAAAATATACGAATTGTATATTATAGTTGGCGGTGATGCAAAAAATTATAAGTGTGAATGCAAGTTTGCTTACAAAATTTGCTTTTATTTAAAAGGCTCATTAATTATATATTTTTCTAAACTTTATTTCTGTGATAAACATTTTCAATCTAAATTATTAAAGAAAAAATCAAAACTATATTTCTTTCGCGGAATGTTTCATACTGTAGCTTCTGCATAATCGGCAAGTTGACTAGAAGTATTAAAGAAAAATAAAATAAAAAAAAACGTAACTTACTGATTTTAAACTTTTCATTGCTGCATTACTTTAAAATAAATTTAGTCTTTGAATTTTTCTTACATAAAAACTTTTTAATCTCTAAAAGTGATATAAGTTATTATTGTATCTGAACTCCACTTTTTCAATTCATTCTGGGAACTAATAATTATATTTTGATCAAAACCAAAAATTTTTTTATCTTATTATTACCTGATTATTTGTTTAGCCTTAATAAATATTTTTTTTCCAGGTATACATTAAGAATATGGAAACTAAAAAGCGTAAAAATGAAGAGAAAATTCCAGGCAAAAACCATTATACTAATAAGTAAGTATCACAAGTTATGATGAAACTTCCGTTTTTAGTTTGCGAAAGCTTATTTTATCCTAGAGTGAACATCAATGTTATTTTTCATATATATTTAATATTCAAATTTATATATATCATATTTTCAAATATAATTTCCATGTTTTCAAATATAAATTTTCTCATTTTAAATATTTATTTTCATATTTTAAATATATATTCATACATACACAGAAGAGCCATTACATTATGACCTCCCTGCTAATAACATGTAGGACCACCTTTAGCCCTCAAAACTGCTAGCATCCGCCGTGGCATTGATTCCACAAGGTGCTGATAGGTAGTCTGGGGTATCTGGTACCAAGCGCTCACCAACTGGTCCTTCAATTCTCTCGCATTGCGAGGGGGTAGCGTGGCAGCACAAATTTGGTTTTCCAAGTAGGACCGCAAATGCTCTTTTGGATTAAGGTCAGGTGAGTTTGGGGGCCAAGACATGTCTTGAAAGTCACTGGAATGTTCCTCGAACCAATCCATGACGATTCGACCCTTATAACATGGTGCATTATCCTGTTGGTAAACACCATCCCCCGTAGGAAAAGCTGTTGCCATGAATGGAACTATGTTCAAGTAGCTTACAGACGTCAGGGATTGTTCTATGAGGATTTTGGGTCCTAATGTGCCCCAGGAAAACTTTGTTCCTGGGCGAGAAACCATGAAAACCCGGGCGAGCCCATTGTTATAGATGGAGGGTTGTCATAATGTAATGGCTCTTCGGTGTATGTTCATATTATAATCTTAAGATTTCGAAAATGTAAGGGAAAGGTTTCTACGTTGAGATACTCTTTGAGACAATTTACAATTATTATTATGTTTATTATTGTTGTACCTAATGTGTAAAACAAAACTAAAAATTATGGCGAATATCCTGAATAACTTATGATAAAATTTCATGTTGTAGGACTTGCACTTAATTAATTAGTACCGTCGTTATTCTAGACTACGAAATTAGGCACAAAAAAGTACTTCCTACGGATACTCATACTTTTTTTCTGCGGATTCAGATTTCCGACTCCTGAAAAATGGGTAACCGCAATCCGGTAAATTCAGTCCCTATAATTTAAGCAAAAAAGCATTCGGAAGTTAGAACTTAATGCTAATTTCTCTTTTTTTTCAGTATTTTGCTCTATCTCAAGAACGTTTTTAGTAAATCAAGAAATTTTTGCGCGTAATTATAAAATTTTTTTATCCGAAGATGTAATTAATTAATTTTTAACAATCATTTATTATTTTTTGTTTTCGGAAAAATTTTGAATTGTAAAGCATTTGAATATATGTGCATACATTTAAAGTTTTATCTAATGAAGCTTGCCAAAACTTCTTATGATCTCACAAGTCTTCTGATTCTGCTGGAAATATTTGATCTCAAGCATTACATTACAAATTAATAAAATGTTAGAAGATTTACTAACTATAATGAAGATAGAGCGTTCGCCTTCCAATGAGTTGAACCGGGGTTCGATCGCGGCGTTGGCTGGTCGATACGAATTCCGCATCCGGCTTGCACCGACCACAGTGTTGAAGTGAGATATCCTCAGTGGTAGACGGATCATGGGTGAGAGTCCCCTTGCCGTCAGGCTAACTGTGGGAGGTTCTTGTGGTCTTCCTCTCCATGTAACGCAAGTGCGGGTTAGCTCCATCAAAAGGCAAATTTCTCCCAATACTCGATCCCTTGTCTTCTGTATTGGGTTCAAAATTACAAGGCTACGGAGTTGAACATTAGTAGTGGTGAACCCATAAAATTGGGACGGCTGTTCAAAGACGGTTATGCTCGCAAAGCTTGCTTTAATTGTTATTATTAATTTACTTTGAAATTTAAAAAAAAAAGTTATTAGTCCTAAAAATTAAAAAAATTGCGTACACTTCTCAAAAATTAGAAATACTCTTCAATGAAGAACTTAATAAAGGCAGTTTTCTCAAATACTATCCATGCTCGCACTACAAGAGCTATAGAAGACTATGTAGAATAGGATGGGCTTCTATTCTACATAATATAGTATATACTATGTTCAATGGAATAGAATGTATAGAAGTTGCCCATTGTCGTCTTCATATATGTTTTAGATTGAGACTACCATCTTCGGCTTCAATTGGAGTTTCGCATTTAAGGAGACAATCGCATATCACACACCTTTCCTGTATCCGATAGTTTCTTAATGTGGTACAACTTCTTTTAACATTATTGGCCTTAACCTTTAATTACAAGAATTTTTTTGTTGATTTACTTTTATGTCATAAGAAGACCTGCGACTGCAATCAACACGCCCTGCAGAAAAATTTATATTAGGTGTACACACAATGTATGTTCATTTTCATATCCTTGCAGAAAGATGTTACAATGAAAATTGTTAGCTGCTAGTGATTTTTATACAATTCAGTAAGCATTCATGCTAAATAAGTTTTAAAGTTAAACTAATTAAGTTTCTTTCTTTTTGAATTTAAGTTTGGAAAAAAAATCTCTATTGAAAAAATAGTGATAAGTCAATTAGCGAAGTGGTAACAATTCAATTTTTAATTATCACATAAATTATTGCATTAGATTTGTTCTGCTTTTGAATTATTTTGGGTATTTATATGTAAGCTAAGTATATTTTTAAATGCTGTCAACTATTTGAAAATATATTCTCAAATACAGCGGAGGAGCTCCTGTCTGTGGTGCAGCTTCAAGGATAGCCGAAGCAATGGTCGCCGTGTTGACACGCTGCTGCAAACGTCGTCAAACTGTTCGTGCAGACACTTGTTGTCTTGCAAATGACCCCATTTGTTGACTCAGGTTTCGTGACGTAGCTGTACGATTCTTTAAGGCCATGTGGATAAGTTGCCTGTCTTCTCGGCTGTTAGTGATGGGGGGTCGCTGAGATCCTGCACGGAGTTCCATATGCCCGTCATGAACCCATCAATTCCATATTCTGCTAACAGTAGTCATGGGATCTCGACCAACGCGAGCAGCAATACTTCGGTATGATAAACCGCAATCCCGGTAGGCCACAATTTGACCTCGATCAAACTTAGACACATGCTGGTAGGCTTTTCTCCTTCTTACAAGAGGCATAACAAAAACTTTTATACCCAAGAACAACGCTCAAATTCGATTTCTGTATGAGAAACTTACTGTCAAATCTCTTCTTTTATATACATTGTAGGTGTCGCAACCGCTGCCTTCTTTATTTGAATGCCCTGATAAGCTAATCATTTGCATACCACAACATGTTTTATCCGTCCTGAAAATTTCACGTTCGTGGTGTGTTGCCTTCCTGGTGTAGCAATATTAATGGCCAGTAGAGTACATCACCAATGCTGGACTTTTTTTTTAAATTTTAATTTTCAATTGCATTTAAATAAAGTCAAATATTAAGACACTTTAGAGTAACAGTTGTTCAAAATTTTTAAAGGTTGCGTAAAACTTGGATGTGTTCTGTGCATAAATATCTCTTTTAGAAAATTTTACTCTGTAGAGTTCTTGAATTAATTCTATTGTAATTTCGAAGGGGAAAAATCCTATCATTAGATCAAAATTTAGTCAACTTTCTTTTCTGCTGCCGTTAAAACGATACATGTAAAAAAATTTAGCAATTCACAGATTTTTTTTTCTTCGTAAAACTCCCTTTTTACCATAACTTAATAAACGTTTTTGTATTCCTTTCTAATCATTATCATACTTGGGTCATTTGAATATTTGGCTGCTGTCCGTCTTAAAAATATTTCTTTTTAGAAATTCTTGGAAACTTCAAATGATTTTTCTCTGTATCATATTTATCAACAGACAGTTGCTATGTTTTATGGTCCTTTTTTGTATCCTATCCTAAAGTCAATAAAATAATAGAAACTTATTTGCAGTTGTCTTTAGTTTTTCTAAGAATTTCGCGGATAGCAAGAATTTGATTTGTTGTAGATCTTTGGGATCTTAATCCACAATTGTAGTTTCTAATCCCGTATATTTTAAATGACAATGGAAATACACTTTTGAATAAGATATTAAAGTTTCTGTTTTAAAAAAGTAGGGCAGGTGGTGTCTTTTTTTCCCATTCATTATGTCCATAGTCCTAGTTTCATAAACTCGGGTTCGACTGAACTTTTTATAATGTTCAACCATGATCGTCCCTCAGTGGACTGATCGTTAAGACGCGGCTCCCAGTAGAACACTGAAGTCAAGCATCACTGGCTGCGGTCAGTGTGCGGGTGGGTGACCAATTGGATCAGTATGCGAAGGGTGTGCGGTATTTATCCGCGTTAAACTGTTCTACCGTAAAGTGCTCGGCTTCGCGCTCAGGTCGTTGGACTACCGAAGAGAGGGTGCCATCTCATCTGCAGAGGATCAAAATTGTGATGGCATGTCTTCGTATCATCCTCAGGGATGTTTCCCAGACCGCACATTGTGCAGCTCTAGTGCGACTTAAATAAACTACAACTACAACCGTTATGTTATCGTTAATGCTGTTAATTACCAGCATCACATCGCCTCAATATTGTAATGAATTGCTTTCTGCATAATTCCTAAAATTATTAAACAAAAAAAACTGGAATTTGAATCGGAGCTGCTGAAAAACAGAACATGTTACAATCCTTATTAGTTACATTTTTTTCAAACTACAATTAATCGTTGTTCATAATTTCGACTGTTTTCCGTTAGCTAGAGTGCGCAAATTTCAAATGGAGCTCTATACCGTCTGATGGCAAAGCAAGTTTTGGTTTTTCCTGAAGGTAACAAGCAAACTTTAGTTATTCGTCCTTAAATCACTTTCCGACAGATACAAAACTAAAATGAGGAAAACAAAATAAGTTTTTAAGATTGGTTTAATAGGTAAAAATAACTGTATTTTGGTAAAGCCAGAAACATAGTCTTCGTAATAAAATTGAATCACCGTCGAAAATTCTGACGATTGTAATTTGTTGTTTTTTTGTTGTTTTTAATTGTTGTTTTTTTTGTTTTTCGCGTGACAAAAAAAATAAATATTCTCATTCCTTACAGAACACATTAAAAACGTTGAGTGTAAAATTTAAATTTTATCCAATTTTTCAACTTTTTAAATTAAACGTAAAGTGTGTCAAGCAAATTTTTTTTCCATCCATCGTCCAATTTATTTCGCAAAATTTACTATTAATCTACAAAATATTTTATAAAAAAAATTGAAATTTGGTTTGCGATTGCGAAGTGAGTAAAGAATGAAATAAACTATCAATTTTAAAATCCTTTCAATTTTTCAAAGGTGTTTCTTTGTTATTGCATAGAAGATTTCTTTAATTCATTATCTCTACAAATTGAAATTCTTTTTATTCCGTTTCAGCGTTGCTGTGCGTATTCAGCGAAATCAGGCCGAGAAGCAGAGGCGTGACCGACTCAACGACCAGATTGCTCAGCTGGCCACTCTTGTTCCCCCAGCTCTAAATGCCTCAAAACCTCTCGACAAAGTTAGCATCTTGAGACTATCAGCGTCATGGATGAGGCTAAATTACAGTGAGTCTTATGATATCTTATGATATCGCATATTCAATGACGAAATTTTTGAATGAATCTGTGTGAGATATGCTTGGAGTATTTTCAGTACTTTTCGGTTAGCCGGGAGCAAAGAAATTCAAAAAAAAGTTTTTTATTATTTATTTATTTATATATTTTTAGTTTATTTCTTTTTTATGTTTTCTAATATAATTTTTATATTAAATAAATAAAAATAGTTGGTGGGGGTTTATATTTTTGCAAGTTCGAATTGAATAATTAATTAGTAATAAAAGTAGGAGTTGTTTTATAGCGAAGAAACTAACATAAAAAGATTAATAGAAGCTTATACAAATAATAAAATAATATAAAATAGAAAACTATTAATAGGAAAAAGCAAAAGTCTTCCTCAGGACACATCTTTTGCTATAATTTAGTGCGATATTTCTGAATAAAGAATAATTATCCTAAGATAAAAATTATTCTTTATAATGTGTCGATATCGCTAAAAAATTTAGTTGAAAAAGGGTATGAAATAAAAGAAAGCAGAAACAGAACTTACCAGCGTGTAGCAAAATAAAATGTGGTTTAGGTTTAATAGTAAAATACTAATTTAACAGTTAACTAAATTCGTGAAGAAGAAAAATCTTTAAAGTTGTGCTTACAACTTGAATCGTGCAAAATAAAATAAAAAAATATATTTGGTCGAAAAAAATTGAAGCAAGTAACGCTTAAGTGCTGCCATCTATGAGAAAAACTAGTAAAAAATTTTTTTTTCGAAAAAATTGTTTTCAAAACCCATAATATGAAGAAATTTTTTTTATTTATTTTATTACAAAAATATAAAAAAACATGCAAAATAGGTAATCGTTGTAATTTAAATAACAGACTTAAATAAGTAATAAATTATCTATTGGCATTTCATCTTTCATAGGGTGACTTATTTAAAAGTCAGAGCCTGCACATATGAATAGAAAGCCGTTTATAGACTTTATCCTTCCTTCATACATCCTTACATAATTTTAAAGATTTTTATGTAAACACGTTATTTAGCTTTTTTGTCAATTAGGATAATTATCTCTCCTAATTACTCTGATAATTGGAAAATATCGAAATGAAATTTTAAGTTTTTCTATATATCTTATAAAGAACACATGCTCCAAATTTTAACTTCATAACATTACGGAAAGTGAGAGAATTATTGATAAATGAGTGAGCCAGGTGCCTTTTACAGAAAAGAGAAAAGTTGGTAGGCTAATCCTCTGGATTCGCCTTGAAAGCAGTAGTATTGATCCTACGAGTCTCTTATCGACAACTTAGACAAATCACAATTCGTATGATGGAATTCAGCCCTTTTTAGAACATAACAAATACGCTTTGAGATCACTAATACAAAAAATTAAGGCTGTGTCATAAAAAGCTCTCTAATGCAATGTGCCACCAGATAGTCACGTACAACCTCTTTTTATTTCTATGAACCAACAATAGAACAGCTTGGAAAGATTTAATCATCAAAAATTATGTTCTGAAAAACAAGTTAATCTCTAAGTTTCTCCCTGAATATAAAAATTTGAATTACAGTAAAACCTATTAAGTCGAACTCTATTGCTAAGAACCTTATTAATCCCACATAATAAAAGAAAGCAAAATCTTTGTAACCTGACCATCTGTGTATAAAAAATTTTTTACGAGTGTTGTTAAATTCTCTTCTAAACTACCATAAAGACAAAAAAAATTCTTTTTCGGCGATTTTCTATGATATTGTTATGTATTAGAATTTCGCTGAATTGGTAAATTAGTATTAAAGGCCTACCTTATACCTAAACCCCTTTGTGAGTTGATCATATGGGAAAACTGAAAGGTTTTGTAACAGAAAGGAAAATCGGAACGTGAGACGGAAAAGAGAAAAAAAAACTGGTTGTAAAGCCATTTTTATTATAACTGGTTTTCTGGAGAAAAAAAAATCAAATTTTAACTATAAACTATTCATTACTACTAACTTTTTTGCGATTAAGAAGTAGTTCTTGTTAATATTATTTCTCAATGTTAATAATAATAATAATTTCTGTAATCCAACAGCCGGCGCTCTGCGCAATTAACAGTCCTATATATAACCAGTAAAAATTTTTTAGTAGTCATCGATATTTTATTCTTCCCGGAAAGGAGCTGAAATGAAATTTCTAAATTACCAGTTTTTACTCTTTTCCTCTTGATATACATTGATTTTTAGTCCTGCTGAAAGGTTTGTAAGTACACATCTATGTAAATAAAGCAGATTGTTTATCTGTATTTGAGAATGTGATGCACGTTTTACAAATCCGTAAATTTGGTATGTATACATTCCAACACGGGGCGAACCGATGCATGCCGAAGAATGTTTTTCGTAAGGCATGATAATTATATAATAGGGGTGGTTTCTTGCCAAAAATTTGTTTTATCGTACTTTTTATGAATAATTTATCTTGAGTTTCCATCTTAAATTAGCGCAATGTATAGTGACAAACTCCACCAAATTTGTATTTTAAAAAGGTATATGAAAAACCACGTGTTTCTTACAGTTATGCTTACGCTTTTATAGCATAATTCTATAAATTTAAATAATAGAAACTGGAAGCAAAAACTAATGAGATAAATGTGAAGTTATCAGTTAAGCCATATTAAGATTGCGGTAAATTCTGAATGTCACATTTTAACCAATAGGGGAGAGTGGGGTCAATTGTAACATTTTTTATTTAACTATTTTTAACTAACCAAACATCCAAAATATTTTTAGTATTAATTGACAGACGAGTAAAGTAGACTATCCTCTACTAGAAAAAAATAAATAAATACCTTATTTTAAATGTTATTATATTAGTTATTAACAATTTTTGACAGTCGTGCACTTGTTACAATTGTCCCCACTTACGGGGTCAATTGTAACAGTTCATAAATTCAACTAAAACATAGTTAATTATACATATTATCATAGTTGTGATATATTTTTTTATTGATCAAAATAGTAGTGATATTTTAGGAGTAAAAATAATAATGAGCAGAGACCTAAAGGGTTAAACTTTTAACTTTAAGGGGTTAAAAATTTTAATTTATGCTGTGAAAGGTGACAAATAAAATAATGCACATGCAACATAATATAAATGATATAGGAAACTATTGGTGGTTCTTAAAGAGTTAAGTAATGGTTTGTAAACATAAGATTATTTATTTTCAGCTGTTACAATCGTCCCTTTACTTATTGTTACAATTGTCCCCAAGACGCCATTTCAGCTTCATTTGTTAAAAACAATGCTAGTTAATTAGCAAAACTAATTTTTTTTTTATTGAAATGTTAATTAAGGTGTCCACTTACATATTCGGTTACTAATTTTTATTTGTTTAAACAAAATTACTTTGTTACAATATAATATTCTAATACCAAAAAAAGTACTTATATAGCGTGAAAATATCTTTTTTGATGTAACTCTTTCAAAAGTACATAAAAATGGTTGCCAGCAGGGGTGTACATGTAGATTTATTAAATACACCTTGTGCGCCATCTAAGAACCAAATCTAGAACCAGACACTCGAAATTTTTGCTCTGTTGCAATCGTACCCCACTCTCCCCTATAATTAAACTTTATTTAGATGAGTTGAACTTTTAATCAAATAGTATGAAACCGCACCGTGATACATAAAAATATGAAAATACAAAGGTTGTGTATTAGTAGTCCGTAGTATGGTAATATTAGATTACGTTTCAGAAGGCGATAAGAAACCTATTACCACAGTACGTATATTTGGCATCTATGTTGGTATAATTGGACCAGTAGTATTTAATACCACATTTAATTAAGCATCATTGGCATCAACAATAGTTTGGCGATTTTTTGTCGAATTAAGTACCGAAATTAGTACACCTATAACGATTATAAATATATAAGTGTCCTTACTTATATATAAGGACTTAACTATGTTTACGGGATTCATAAAATTTGACTCTTAGAGCTCTTAGGAATTAAAATGACAGTAATGTTCTGCATAAATTACTCTTATCACTAATGCTACCGTCACTATTGGTTATTTATAAGATGTAAATTAAAGTCACTGTGAACATTTATTTGTTTTGTCTTGCTTCTGTTTTTAAATGTTACCCGAAATAGGTTTTTAGTTGCCTCTCTATTTTGTCTTTCGTTATAATTTTAGGGGGGTTAAGAGATTTAGCAATCGGTATTTTTCTAATTTTTATTTATCGTTACAAATATGCATATTCAATTTCAATTTTAGTCTTTTTTTTTTAGTGAATATACATAAAACTAAATTCGTACAGTATTAAGAACCAAAATCAAAATGTTTAGGACGCTCGAAAACAAGTCGCCCACACTCAATTATCATAAGGTAAAAAAAATAAAAAAAATGAAATCAGTTTTCCGTTTTGAAGCGTTCATCTCTATATTATCGAAAAAAGTTACGAAGTTGTAAAATTAGTTATTACTTATTATTTTTACATTAGATTAAAAAAATTATATTTTTTATGAGTGACTGCTGTAGAAAAAATACTCACGCGACTAAAAATAAAAAGGTGCGGTTTTATTAAATTTATTAGGTTGACCCACCCTCTGTTTGCTGAGCTCACCAGTCCCTCGAAACTACTTACTAGGAATGTGGGGTCCTGAGTAAATACCCCGCTAGCAATGCCCAAACACAACCCACCGCACACACACAAGCAATTATAAATCCACATGGCTTAAATAACACCCCCTCAGCCCGCCACGAGGTTTGAGGGAGCATGTTTCAGAAATAATACACAATATGTATAGGGATGCACAACCTGCGACCCACGGTAGCCCCTGAACATAATATATATATGTATGTATATATAGCGTCGTTGCCGAGTGGAAGGATTAAAACAGGTCTTAGACCGGGAAGAAGGGTACAAAATTTGTTTATTAATTATTAGACAGAGCAGTCATGAGAAGTGTGTGTAAGTGAACATGAAAAGTTGCTCTCCTTGG
>NC_092210.1:7341203-7347272 GCF_043381705.1 Parasteatoda tepidariorum
GTTTTTTTGTTGTGAGCTCTGCTATATATATATTGGAAAGTAGGAAGAAAAAAAAATCGAAAATTTTGAGTTGCACATTTAAGTTTTTGACGCGTCAAATTTTGTTTTTTGATCGCTTTTTTTCGGTAACTATCACTACGAATTTCCTAAGTTTTAAGACTTTCAATATTTTTAATACGACAAAATTGTGATGCAATAATTTTTAATTTTAGTAATCACTTTTATTCATTTCATAAATCCAAATGACTTTTCGATCGTGTTTTCGGAAGTTGGATCGTGTTCTCGGATTTCCACGTGTTTCTTAAAAGCCCGAACTTTTAAATATATTATAACGACTCTCGACAATCGTAGTTACTTTTGACGTACTTTATTTGTGTCAATTTTATCGTAAATCCAAGCTTTCTTTCTATCGTTGTTTTCGGCACTACTTTTTATACATAGTTTTGAAAATCCCAATATTTTTAATCTTTATTATTATGATACTCTAATCGTGTATTTAAATCTGCGCTTTATTTGTGCCATTTTCATCACAAATTTAAGATTTTTTATTATTTTCCTTTCAACATTTATTGCTATGCTTTTTCAAGCGGATTCAAAAATCCTTTTTTTTTAAATCCAGTACTACAACGACTTGCAATTTTCGAACTAGTTCATTTAATCATGACTTTTGACGTGCATTATTTGTGCTGATTTCATCGTCAACATGGATTGACGTTGAAATCGGCAATCTTTCAATTATTTTATATATATTTTTTCGGCAGTTGCTAGTATCAAAAGTTTTGTAGTGTATCTACCACTGCAAAAGTATAATTCCAATTCACTAGTATGTAAGACATGTTAACTCGATTCTATAGTGGGGTAACTTTTTCATAGATGAAGGTTGACATGGTCGATATCTACTATTCCCACAGTTTCTTTCAAGTGTGTCTTTTCTTTTTAATCTCGATATTTTTAATACAATATTACAGTACAGAACCCGTTATCCGGAAATCAGAAAACCGGAAAACCAAAAAACCGGAACGAAATTCCATAAATTTTCCCACCATTTTTTTAAATAAAATGTTTTTTTCTTCATAAGATTTTTATTTATTTTTTGAAAGATTTTTACCTTACCATCATTTTGGAAATAATCATTAATGTATTACTTAATCGTTTTTTCTTCTTTTTAAGATTTTTTCCAAATAATTTTTTTTAGTTGGGTTTAACAATAAAAAGAGCGACTTTTTGTAGCGATTCAGAAAACCGGAAAAATCAGTTATCTGGAATAGCGATGGTCCCGATCGTTCCGGATAATCGGTTCCCTACTGTATTACGAAACGCGAAATTCAAATACGTGTTTTTAAACTGTTTACTGTTTTTAAACTTTGTTTCCAATATTTTGTAGCTTTAAAAAGTTTTTTAAGGTTTAATATTCATAAAATCTCTTATAAATCACTAAATATGAAATGTTCATAAGTTAAAAATATACTGAACTCGATCCCAACTGAATGTTGTATCATATTTTGAGCTATAATGCGTTCTGTTTTATTTTAAATCATTTTAAACCCCATACAATTTCTTTAATTGAAATATTTAATTTGAATTTATTTTACTCAATAAAATATATATCTATTTTTTATTTTTTGCTTTCATCCAAGAACATTATAGTTAATTTATTTTAAAATACACTTTTGCGTTGCGTGATGTGAAAAAAAAACTCATAATTTTTCCCAATATTTTTCGATAAATCTATTTTTTGATAATACAAAAAAAAAGAAGAGAGAAATATACTTTTATTTTGAAAAGTATCAACTTGGTATTCTTTAGTTTTAAATGAATTTTAATATTTAAAAAAATTTCATTTTATGGAAATATATTACCAAGTTGACAGATTAAAAGAATTGTGTCTGAAACACGAAATATTTACATTAAAACTATCATAATTGTCTTTCAGATGTCTAAATAGTTCGGCGCGCAGCTCTTCATTCAAAAAAGTTGTGCATTCTACGTAAATGAATTACAATAAAAATATTTTTTCCCTATAAGATATTTTTATATCACTTGACAGACAAGTAAAATTTACCCTTAAATAAAGTGTGAATATAATTGTTATAATATAGTGAGATGTTCCTCGTATTAAGATAAATATCATTTTAATGTGCTAAGTGCGTACAATGTTTAAATTTAGTACTCAATTTAATACTTTTTCTAAATTTCGCCTCATTATTAATTCCTTAATAATTAATTTTTAAATCATTTAAATTAAAATCTATTAAGTCTTGTCTCATATAATAATTTTTAAAAAAAATTATGTTAAGTTTGAGAAAGGGCGCATTTATATATCTTGCAGGGGGCTCACCATAGTGTGTTTGTACCGCTGTCCCTCAATCATCATATCTCAATGACGTTTTCGAACGTTATTTGAATTGCGCCTTTAGATAATTGTTAACTGATATAGGATTCTTTGTCTTCTGGTGAGCTTTATGTGATGCTTTATGTTAGTGTACAAGTAATTAATATTGTTATAAAGTAAATGCAATTATTACTTTCAATTCTTTCCTCAGGTAAAACACGTTATAGAAACAGAAATATATAAATTTCATTTTAAAAATCAGTAAATAAATAAATTTATTAATAATCAAATGCATTTCTCCTAAATGTAAAGAAACTTTAGAAATGGAATTTTATTTCGAATGTTTGAAAATTTAAAAAAAAAAGAGAAGTGAAATAGAATTATGGAGAAGGCCTAGAAATCTTAGGAGTGAAATTAAGTTTTAAATGTTGCTTTAATTCTAAAAATTAACATTTTAGATAAAAAGAAAAGCTTTTAAAAACTGCTGTTTTGTCTAGATATTAAAAAAAAAAAAGTTATATCGGAATAGAAATGAAAAACTAGAAAATAGAAATGGAAAATTTGTAAAAAGAATCATGTTTTCTTTTTATTTCCTAAAGCACTTTTCCTTACCTCGTAATCTAGTAACCCATTTGTTTTAAGAAAATATTCTTGGAAGATTGCCAATTATTATGTATCTCTAAACCAACCTTGTCCTTAGACAAACACTGACGCTTAAGAAGGTCAAGGTGAAGAGCAGCGAAAACAAAGGGATGTGACACAATATATATTTATCATTTCATTAAATCGCTTCTTCCATTTATCATGAAGCTTGAAATATTTTATCTTATCTGAACTGCTTCGTGTACCTGTGCTTTTTTGTATGGACATAATCATGAATAGAAAATGTCGAGTATATTTGCATTTTCTATTTCTTTTTTTTTTTTTTTTATCAAAACAAAAAAATATTTCTGTCATACATTTTTTTACTACCTTAAAATCCAGATATTTTATTCTCTGAAATAATTTATTTATTCTTCAATATTGTTACAAAATTTCAAATCTTCCATATATTTTTTTTATTATCATTTCACGGTAAAATGTATAGTACAGTGAAACCTAAAAAAAAGGCCACCTATATTTGCGACCACTTTAGAGAGGCACGGAATTTTTTTCATCGATTTTGAGTTGGTGAAAACCATTAAAACCTCTACCGGGCAAACATCTACGCCAAATGCGGAAAAGGTCAAATAAGAAAACACGAAATAATATCAAAACAAGTAAGTAGATTGCAATTATCTCTTTTTGACAATACCACCTCTTGTTACCGTCAGAGTGGACTAAAGATGATGCTATCAATGATTTACTTTTAGAGTTGAAAGTTAAATTAGAAAAAAAAAGTAGTGCGTGGAGTCCCTGCGCGCGGAAGAAGTTAAACTTCGCAACCTGCGACGATAATTGTAGAAGAATCAGCAGTCGTAGAAGGATCACTAGTTCTATTTAACGACTCTTTTTCCTGCTCCGCAAGCTTCCGTGCTCTGTAATAACGGTAATATTGTGCATTTTTCCCTCGTGGACCTCTTGAACAAGTGGAAGTTCTTGTGGTTGCCTCATCGTCTCGTCCTGGAAAATGTATTAGCATTAATAATGTATGTGAATGCGTCATAATGTAATTTCAAAAGAGAAAAACTAACAATCAATTGATATTCACAAGAGACGTACCTTGACATAACCTTAAATCCGTCGCATTGTCCGTGGGATTGTTTTCACTCATTTTTTACAATTGTTATCCACTAAATTTGAAAATAAAAATACAACCCTATTAAATTGTATGTGTATCAAAACAAACTAAAGAAATATTTATGGAAAAACAATACTTTTATGACTTTTATGCTAGTGAGAACCAAAACAATATGAGGAAAAACTGGATCCTACCACGTGATTTCCCGGCCAATAAAAATGTAGCGTTAAACGTTTAACGCAACCTTGTTGGAAGTCGCATAAGAAGTATAACTTCAAAAAAAGTTATTTTAGAAAAAATAAGCTTCTCAAACAAACAAATCTCTATTAAAGCTAACTATTTTTTGTGATATAAAATTAAACGAAAAACATAATTGTTTATTTATTTAGAATAGCTTTATCATTCATAATTGGTAAATTTGTTGTTACACATAATAATATCGGTTGGGATCATTTTTATCGATGTTAAATTTTATTCACAGATCCGCCTTTTCATAACGGCAACAACAGTGACATTTCCGCACCAAGAAAATGACACTGACTAAAAATAAAATCGTTTGCGAAAAATTATGTACCTTCCTTCGATTTTTAAGTCCATCGACCGAGGTAACCTCTAAGAACGACCAACCTTCAATTTACTGTGGAGCGGAGAGTGGTCGCTCCCTAGAGGTTTCACTATTTTTATTTCTTTAAAAAAAAGTCTTATTAATATCGATAATTTTTCGAAATTCTTCATTTAAATTTATTTTCGCTTTTTCGAATAGAATAGACTTTTAGGAATAATTTTATGTTTTGTGAGATTAAATTTTTCCCCCACTTCAAATCACACTGTTTACAGCATTTTTGTGTATTTTGCCCTATATTCAGCAATAAAAAAAGCGGTATTTATATATGCTCATATATAATTCGATTTATACAATATCTATATTATTCATCAGAAAGAAATATACGTAATTGTAAATTATTTATAAAATATTTACCTGCTGAGAATAGCATTGTAGATCGGGAGTGAGCTTAACAGACTTGCGATATAACTCAGAAAATGATGGTGAAAATCCACGTTAGGATACAACGATTGGAAAATGTATTGTCGTTATAGTCAATTAGTAAAATATTTATGCAAAAAATGAAATTCACTTAAAAAATGTAAAAGTGAGAGGGAATAACAATTTTAATATATTGAAAAATGTTTCCTATAATTTTATCTTGAACATATCTCCATATGTACCTGCAATCAAAATTTTTTAACATACAATCTTCACCTATAATTTACAATTTTCGGCCTAAATATTTCATCTATATGTTTTATATCTAATTTATATCGTTAGCAGTTTATCTCTATCTGTATCGAAAATTTCTGTCTCTAACTTGTACTCTACATTTCTGTATGCAATCTACATATAACATCCTAACATGCAATCTACATTTTCTGTCCTAGCATGAAATTCTTTGAATTTATGAGACCACTTGTAAGTTTTCCGGTATTTGTAAAACAGCACTGATACCTTTAAAAAAAGTTTAAGGATTTTTGTTAAATATTTCTTTAAAACATACTTACATTATCACGGCCCGCACTAAGGATTTCAAATTATTAGCCAGTAAATTAGCCAAACTTCAAAAGTATTCGTCAATTTCCAAATGTCTTCGCCAAATGCAAAGCTTAAAAAAAAATTATGATTAATTTTTTCTCATGGAAAACTATTTTACGGTAGTTAGTTTCAGGCTCGTACTATTTGGACCCAATTCTAATTGTTTATGCGGCTTATCTATCGAAAATTACTGTAATTGAATAAAAAATGCTGATTTGTATAGAAAAAATTATTTTGGCTTTTGAGGATCGAGTTAAATATATATATTTTTCTTTCCAGTGGCAGTGGTAAAAAATCATTCCCCAAAACTTTCGCCAAAACACAATTTTATTTCCCAAATTTAAGATTTTATCGCATTTAAGGAGGTGGCAAATGCTTATCGCGGGCCCTGCATTATTATGGAAAGAATATATATATCTATCTATCTAT
>NC_092210.1:7347885-7387182 GCF_043381705.1 Parasteatoda tepidariorum
CTAAAATTCTTCTTGGCAACTGTTCCATGGTTTAAGATACTCCGCACACGTTGTCGAGCAGTTTGGTCCTTCGTGATTCCCTTCTTTTACTACATCATAGGTATTTCCTCCTTTTACTCTTGTTATTTTGTAGGGGCCAAGGTACTTAGGTTTTAGCTTCAAATGAGGTCCAAATTGGGTTCTTTTGATGGCGACCAAATTTCCAATTTCGTACGATTTTGGCTCCTTTCTTCTTAAATTATAGGTCTTTTTATTTTCTTGTTGAATTTTAAAAATTTGTTGCTTTGCGTTTTTTCTTAGTTCCTCTCTTTGGGCATCAAACTGAGACTGAAATTCAATTTCGATCATTTCCTTTAGTTTTCCCAGTCCATTAGTGTTCATTTTTGTCCCAAAAAGCAATTCAAATGGAGTAGTGTCTATGCTTCTTTGATAGGTTGAATTTATCGCTTGTTGAACTTTATTTGTATGCTTGTACCATTCAGCTGGATTTTCTAGGGATAATTTTGAAAGAATCGATATGATGGTTTGATTAATACGCTCTACTTGTCCGTTAGCTCTTGGTAAACCTGTTGTTATTAAATGATGTTTAATATTTTCTTTCGAGCAATAATCAGCAAATTCACTGGAGGTAAATGTTGTACCCCTATCTGAAATTATCTGGGAAGGACTTCCAAATACGGTTTTTTGGATTTCTAATTTAGCTAAAGTTTCAGCTGACGTAGTAGTCTTCGTGGGATAAATCCATACATACTTGGTAAAAGCATCTATTATCGCTAACCCATATTTCTATTCTTCTATTAATCTTTTCATGTTAGTTCTTTGCTATAAAACAAATTCTAATTAATTATTCAAATCGAAACACTTTCTCATACTTTTAAAACGCCACACCCTGTTCTTAAAACTATTTTTGGCTCAAGTATGCATAATCTGAAGCAAAGACTTTTTTCCCTTTTCTCTTTGTGGGGAATCGCTTGACCTTTTACATAAACCAATAGTAATTTCTAAGATTTCCCTCTTTTCCCTAAATAGAGACATTTTCGGATTTTTTGCAAGGTTTTCCCTACCAGAAAGACTGATCGTCGATGATGTGAACTTCACTTTTCGCTCGTCATCCATTTGAGAATGATCGAATAAAATAATATAGCTTTCATTAAAATCCTGTGTCTGTTTTCCTACTCGGTCCGACTGCATCATTTTACCAGCCGGCAGGAGTATAATACCTGATGAAACGAGCGTAGGATAATTATAAATGCTAAAATGCTTCTTCAAATTAACTGAAAGAACATACTGCTACTATGTTGAAAGATTGAGCCCATTATCGAATGGATCGAAATTGGACTTAACAGCGCAATGTCTAAAATCATCGACTGATTTTAAACTCATTCTTTTCTTCACGGCTACTTCAAACTAGAAGAGAAAGCTGAGCAGTTTATTTCCAATGCTGCGAAAAAAAATTTATTTGGATGAACTTTTACCCTGGGCTGGCGACATTTTCACATTCTACTCAGAAATCGAAAGAATAATCTGCCAGAATTTCTCCATCACTTTCGGCGTTAGTTAACTGTCGTGTTTACTTTTGGATTGGAGAGAAAGCACTAAGAAGAAAAGAAAGAAGGATGTTTCGTTTTCTCAGCCTTTTCGAAAAACTACCAAGTAACAAAAGAGCTGTTATGGTGCAAAAATGTGATCTCAAGTGGTGGCTATGATTCTGTGCGCGTGATTTATCAAATATTTGAAATGAAGATTTCTTTTTAGTAACTTTGAATTAATTTTTATGTACAGTGCCACAGAAAATAAACGGACCACCCAGAATTACTTTTGATCTAATGATCGGATCTTCACGTACTGGGACTCAATCTTAATGTTTTGAGAGGGCGACCTCAAATATGCTAATTAATGAGTGCAGACGATATTTTAAGTAATGAAATCAGACGCAGAAACGAACTTTCTCTGAATATACGTACCTTTTTTTCGACGGATTCGGATTAATGACCTCCAAAATATACGGGTTAGCCGCGATCTGGGAAAAATGGTCCCAATAGTTTGGTCTGGAGAGCGATCCAAAGTTTGAACCCCTTAATGCTAATTTTTACTTTTTGCGTATTTCGCCAGATCCCGAGAAAATATTAAGCAAATTGAAAAGATTTTGCACACAACTTTAAAATTCGTTTAGCCACATAATTCAATGCAAAAAAAAATTTTAGTGAGTATTTATTATTTTTTATTATTTTATTTATAAAATTAAAAGTAAATCTCGTGAATTGTAAGGTATACAGTTTTTTTCATAATTATAAAAAATGTAATTTCACATGGAAAAATACAAAATTTGAGCAAAATCAGTTAAATAATACCTGAGAAATTAAATTTTAAAGAAGTCATGTATTTGAAATTCGATTTCGCAGGAACTATTCAACCGATTTCTCTCAAATTTTGCTATTTAAATTTGCATGCTTTAAAATGAAGTAAAAATGTATATATTCAAAAATTCAAAAATTTTCGACTATATTTTAATAAAATAATAAGAAAAAAAGAATATTTACTAAAACGTATATTTTGCAAGGAATTACCTTTGGATGAACGAATTTTATAATCGTGTGCTAAAATTTTTCAATTCACATAAAAAATTTTCGAGATATAACGAAATGCGAAAAAAGTAAAGTTAACGGCAAAGGGGCCCAATTTTTGAAGCGCTGTTCTGACCAAACTATTGGGACCATATTTCTCAGATCGCGGCTACCCTCAATATTTTCGGGGTCAGAAATCCGAATACGTCCAAAAAGAAGCAATGTTTATTCAGAGAAGGTACGTTTTTGTATCTAATTTCGTAACTTAAAATATCGTCTGCATTTATTAATTAGCATATTTGACGACACTCCCTCGAGTATTGAGTCCTAAAACCTGAAAAACCGATAATTATTAGATCTTAGATCAAACGTTATTCAGGGTAGTCCGTTTTTTTTCCCGCACTGTACATTTTTTCAACATTCTAGATCTTTATAAGTATCCGAAGCTAAAATTTTTCTGAGGAGAAAAAAAATTGTCGCAGTATACCAAAAGAGCAGAAAATAAGGTTTACGTAACGTAAACGTAGTGCGAAAGCACTCTATTATTTGCTTTTATTGTCAAATAAAAGTAAAGAAGGAGGAAGACCTGTGATGTTTTCAAGGACGTTTTAACCTCTATTTGAGAGTTTTTAGAATTTTTAATTTCTAATTATACTATAAAAATCTAATCCCACCATCATACATTGCCAATGAGAAGACATCTCGTGATTTACAATAAGTGAAATTCTTACAGGAAGGATGGTCGAGTTTTTCCACTTGAATGACCAGTTCCTTTGGTTGTTATTCCCACTGGCAAAATCCCGTCAGCACGGTAGTGGCAGCTGCAAATTATAACAGCATTTGCAGATTATTTTTCATCTCAGATAATTAAAAATGGAGAAAAAATAGTGAGATTTCTCTAAATTTGTCTCTAAATTTGTTTCGAATCCAATTTATAAAAATGAAGTGAGAGGTCACCTGAAAGAACAAAAAGTGAAAATTATTTTTTGTTGATGTTGTTGTTAGGCGGAAGGAAATTCAACTATTTTTTTACATTTTAATTTTTAATTCTTTTTTTGTTTTATGTAATTTTTTGTGAACGTCCATTACGTTCAGTGTTTAAAAAATAAATAAAAAAATACTAAAAAAATATCTATAAAAAAAAGTTATTGGACTTTTCTCTTACCAAAAAGGCCCCTTTTCCGTTATTTAATTACAGACTTATACTTTATGAAGATTTATTCTCCTTTCTATATAGTATCGTTGTTTATTCATATTAAGTTTAGGCAGCATAAGGTTTTTAGTATAATTTTTAAATAACGTTGCAAATTTTGCGACATACCTGTGTTAAGTTGAATTTTTACTGTAATAATCTCTTGGGGTTGCCGACCACATTATATTTATAAAGATAGTACTGCAAAAATTTTACAGCCAGGGTTGTCAAAGTATTTACTTTTGATGTTGAGTGTTACTCCAAATTCAATGCTTAATATTTAAGGTTAACATACTAACCGTTATGAAATTACGAAACAGTAAGTTATCTATAACAGTGAGAGTTTCCCCTCCAAAGTTGGATAGGTCAAATGGTGGACACCAGACGAAGGAGGACACTCCGGTCCTCCTGGTTGGAGATAGGGTAAAAGTCTAATAACCCTATCCTGCGAAAAAAATCTTTCTTGTTGCAAAGTCTAAAGAAATAAATAACAGAAATCGTCTGGAAAAGGATCTGAGATTTGCATTGTGGAATATACTCTCTATCAGAGTTCAAATCTACAAATATATGCTAATTAGTACTAATTATCTCTCAAATCAAAATCTGAACATGAAGAGAGAAGCAAACGTGAACTGGGATCGTCATTTAGTGGTCGGCAAATTAAGGGGAAATATTTCTCTGGTAACAAAGGCGAAAAAGGTCTATTTTGTAAGGTTTAACTGTGAGAAATTAAGCGATCCTATGATCCACTACGAATTTCATACTGCGAGCTTTTGTGAGAAAGAGAATATAATGAGGGAAAATGACAACTTACAAAAGATTCTATTATATCAAATAGGTTGTCAGACAGAGAAAAAAGATAAGATACCGATTGGTTGAAGGAAAAGTGTAGAAAAGTCTATGAAAATAAAAACAGAGATTATAAAAATATGTTTTACAAATAATCAACAGCACTACCCGTGAAAGCTCAGCTTTCTACCAGGTCATCAATGTCATGGGTGCCGGGTATCCTTTCTACCCGATATGACTTTAAACCTAGGATCACTGTAGGTATAAAAATGGAACCATTGTTAATGAAAAAGTATCATGAATAAATAGTTAGAGCATTTTGACAATCTACTCAACTCTGATGCGTCAACTTACTTGGACTTTATGATTGATAAGTACTGAAGACATAACAAGTTAGCACTCCAACTCTAGAAGAAGTTCAATACGCCATTAATAAACTGAAATGTAACAATATGGCAGGACCAGATACTATTCCCGCTGAACTCCTGAAATAGGGTGGAAAAGCTTTTACGAACAACATCCGGCAAATCTATCTATTGCGAGAAAGAAATCCTGCCTTCTGAATGGAAATTAAGTATTTTATGTCCGATACAAAAAAAAGAAGGATGATTCACTGAATTGCTAAAAATATAGAGGAATAAGTTTGTGTCACTTATGAAATTTTCTCAAATATCCTATTTAATCACTTGTCTCCGATTTCAGACTGCGTTATTGGTGATTATCATTTCGCAAAGAGAGGCCCACAGTTGATAAAGTCTTTACCTTGAGAAACGCTTCCGAAAAATGCAGAGAATTTTTGATAGAAATCTGTTTGTGAGCTTTAGAAAAAGCTTATGATAGCTTAATTAGAGCTGAGCTTCTAAAGACCTAATCAGATTTCAATGTTCCATCAAAATTAATCAAACTGAAAGCATATCGATGGTGCAAATTTACGGGAAATTATCCACGTTTTTTGAGATTTATAATGTAGCGAGACAGGGGGATTCTTTTTAATATAGTTCTGCAGAAGGTAATCAGAGATGCCGAAAGTAATACCGGAGACACCCTATTTATTAAGTCAGTATACATTCTGGCATACGCCGACGATGTATCGATTATTGCAAGATCCATGATTGCATTGGGTGAAACCTTTTTGACACTGGAGAAATCAGCAAGAAAAATAAATTAAGGGTTAATAGGGAGAAAAAATATGCGTATTGTGGTAAAAAGGAACAATCCTTAAAGTGTTTGAAGTGGATTATTTTAAATTTAAATCTGTAAAAAATTTATATATTTAGTACACAAACTATCAAAATGACACACAAGACCTGAAATCGGAAAAGAAAGATAATTTCAGGCAATCGTTGCTTCTTCGGTTTAAGACTACTATTGAAATCCCATTTACTAAAAAGAAGGATAAAGTATGCTGTACAAGATATTGATAAAATCAGTCTTGACTTATACCTCAAAGACATAGATCTTGACAAAAAAAGGAGATCTTGTCGATATATGAAAGGAAAACCTTGAGAACTATCTTTGATGTTGTTCTTTATGATAATAATTTCTGGAGAAAAATAAGAAATAATTTCTCAATTTATAGTGCTATAGTGGGGTTATTATTAAATCTATAAAAATAACTAGAATTAGATTAACAGGAAACTTAATTGAAATGAGCCCAAAGCGAACAGCATTAAAGTTTTTTAATACGACGCCCTCCAACGAAAGACTAAGGGAAAGACCCAAAAAGAAACTGAAAGACTTTGCCATACTAAAAATAAAGAATTGGAGATCAATTTATGGGAGAAGAACATATTAAAAAAAGCTTTTAAGGAAGGCCCTGGGCCCACTAAGGGCTGTCGTGCCAATGTTTTCAAAATGATACTTTGCTTTGTATAAAACTACCTAGAGTAAGCATACGCAAAATTAATGAATACAAAATTGTAAAAAACTTTTATGGAAATGAATTTTTCGCATTATTACTAAATAATCTCTTGGACGAAAAATATTTAACTAGTGTCAATATCAGCCAAAAAGTAAATAAACATTTAAAAAGCAAATTGTAGATGAGGCTGCAATACTGACAGAAAAAAAAACTTATTAAGAAAATAAATATTTAATTCAAAATGTTATTTTAATAAAGTATTTACTAAGAAAAAAGATTTATGTTCTTAAATACATCACGACGGAATATTAAAGAGAATAAATCATAACACAAAGGACTATTTGCCACTGGGGGGACACTTGAGTTTTTGTACCGTTAATTGAATTTTTTTTAAAATTTTATTGGGCTGATATAATATTCTGTTATTTATACTTCAATTCATTGTGCCCTTTATTTAGAAAATTCGTTTAATTTAATTGTAGTTGTTTTTAAATCAAGTCGATACAATTAAGTTTCATGGTCAAATAGAAAAGGTATTTTAGCAATGCATTAATTCGTTAAATTTAATTTAATTAGAGATTTATTAGATTAGAGAATTCATTAAATTTTCTTCATTAGAGGAGATATCTCAGAAATATCTATTTTTAGTGAAGAGATATAAGAATTACACTTAACTACTCGATATAAGAATTACTCGTAACTGCACAATGTAAGAATTACTCTAAACTATAATTTTTTTTTTCTTTAACGGTAGGCACTGAACACTCGTTCATTTGCCTTAGAAGATGCCGGAAACTTTAACTGGTGGGCACCTGTGAACCTTAGTCACGGAGTCGAGCAATATTACCCACGCCACTCTGCCACAGATACTCGTTCATAGGGTGGGCCACTTTCACACTTTACGTAACAGAGGACAACACAGAAAGTAACAACCATGCCCTGAGCAGGCACGCTAAGAGCTCGGCATCCGGCTGGCAAACTACAAAATATAAGAATTAACCTTAACTATTCAATACTGGAATTACTCTTAACTATACGATAAATAGAATTAGTAGCTAAAAAATCGTTATCGCCCGTATCCCTTGAAGGATAGTTATCTCTCGTATGAAATAACCTAACGATCCATCGTATGAAGTAATTAACACCAAAACTGAACGTCATATTGTGTTGACGAAAACAACGTCAATACCATGACGTGACACAACGTCCCACAACAAATTACTGATGAGTACTAAATTCGACTCATATATATTTATGAAACAGTACAGGTGTTTAGGTATTGCATGACGAGAACTTTTTTAAAAAAAAAGTGTGTTTGTTTCAATTTTCGAGAGTAAAAAACTATATAAATCTAGTTCTAGACACGGTTTTTATCTATCTCTTTGAAATTGAGGATTATCGTTTTATTCCAAGGGTTAGTCACTAATTCTACTATCTAGCTTGATGAAAAATCATTTTTACAACAATACGCTATATGACTTGATCTCTCATTTTGTATGAATAAATTATTAGTCCGTAATTATAATAACTATGTATTTTTAATTATGGATATTATATTTTCCTTTTTGTCCATTATTACATGAACGAAAAGAAAAATATATAATTATTTTATATGTACATAACAAATGTGCTGGTGTTTACTTAAATTAATATATATTCTGTCTTTAATTTATGTATTTGAATTATTTTAAACAATTATAAAACGTCCATTAGACTAATTTTTTCGATACCAAGACTATTCATTATCTGAATCTATCGAGAAGGTTTACAAATCAATGTTTTAGTGAAGATGGAATGAAAGGGAATCCTTTAAACGTTCATTGGATGATACTTCATCTGTCTTTCAATGACTTTAATCCTTCCCTTGCTGTTACTGACCACTATATTGATTGTTCCGATGATTTCTTCTACCTCACTTAAATATTAATTTGCAATTCTTTATGCTCACTTTTTTTACTTCTTTTTTAAAAGGACTAAAATACACGCTCTTTAAGGCACCACCGTATTTATTACAAAGACAAACAGTGTAATGTCACGGGCTTCTGATTTCCAGTTTAAAGCAGTAGCTATAATAATTTTTTTTGGAAGAAAATTGATCGAAGTTTCTTTCTGCTTTGAATATTGTTTGAAACAAGGTGGTGAAAAATTGGTAAATCAGTAAATAATCGAACAAACTGAATATCTTTGACAGGATTCTAAGCACAAATTTGTATACTTCACAAATAAGAAAGTGTATTTACTATGTTTGTTGAAACTAATTGTAAAACTAAACTTCATCTTAAAAAACTAATAATCTTTTATAAAATGTTTCTTATATTTTTAAATAGAGTATGTTAAAAAAAAACTTCATATATAAATTTAAAAAAAACAAAGTTGAAAACAATTTAACCTTTAATTGAAGAAAATTAAAATAATTAAGTTATAAAAATTTTTGAAAGATGCCATTTAATAGATTGAAAAATATTAAAATTTTAGTTCCAAAAATTACAAAGCACAGAGCTTTAATCGCATATAAATTCTATTTGTGACAAAGAATAAAAAATGCATTCAGAATTTTTATCTTTTCCTTAAAATGAAGCTAAAAGAGACAACAAATAGTTAAATTAGATAACAGTAAAATACTTACTAAAGTTGAAAAAATAATATTTTACTGTTATTAAAATTGTTTTTCATTTCGAAGATTTTTAATATAATAACGCGAATAATCAAATTTTCCATAAATAAATATACCCAATCTAGCGAGAAAAAATTCTTTTTTCACTTAAGTTGCAACCATTCTTAACAAATATTCCAACATAAAGAAGGAGGAATGGGACATCAAAGGATTGAGATGAAGATAAGTAGAAAAGAAGCAAAAACTATATTTACTTTTGAATAATGTAAATCTAATTTAAAAAAATTTTAAGCAAATATAAATATAACTACAAATAAGGCACTGAATTTTATATATGTGGAGTATTGTTGATTTAATCAATCCCTCTCAAAACAATTGATTTATTTGATTTAAATCAGTTGTTTTTTTAATATAAGTAATTTTTTTTTAAAGAACGGTAATTTAAGGGAAAATGATGTCTGTAATATACAAATAGAAACACAGAAATAAAATGAATAGAAGAAAGAAATGTAAGAAAAAACAAAATACGGGGGGGGGGAATATTTCTGCAAAATAGCTGAAAAATAATTTATCATAAAAGAAATAAATGAAGTATACATGAAAAAAATGTTAGATAAACTGTAACTAAAAAGAAACTCATCTACAAGAGAAGAATTATAAAAAAAATGGTAATTAGACAAAAATATGCCTTTAGAGCAACTACAAAAAAGAGGAAAACTTACAGAACATGTTAAAATTTTAACAACATTTTTATTTTAGATGGTGGGCGGGTGGGATACAAAAAAAAAAATTACAAATTTTCAATTGATTCTAAACTGAGTGATAATGTGAAAGTTAATTCAGCTTCTTTGTGCTAAATGTGAATATTTTTCTGAACATTTGTGCTAAATGTTAATATTTTTCTGAACATTTGTGCTAAATGTGAATATTTTTTTTGTACATTATGAGAAAGCATTATCATATTTTATTAATTACTAGAGATCTTGCATAAACATATGAAATTCAGTATCATCTGCGCATTTTTCTTCTTTGATGTTAATAATTCGAGGTATTTTAAATTACCTATTAGAGAAAATTTACAATAAATAAATAGATAATTTTTTCATGTCTGAAAAAATTGAAATACAGACTTTCTTAAAAAAATGTCTCCATTTCAAGCGAACTTCAACATTTCCCTGGTGACATAAACTTTTACATAAACGGTTGCTGAATCATGTCATCCTCCCGCAGAGGAAGTCTCTATTACTGGCAGATGGAGAAAGTCTTGGTTTCAAATGTCATAGCGTTATAATTGACCATTAAATGAGAGAACATAATTGACCATTAAATGAGAGATAAAAAATTTACGGGAAAACAATTTCTTTTTATTAATTTTATTTTAATTTTAAAACAATTCGAACCATGAAATTAAAATTACAGTTTCGAATTTTTGATTGCCAATTTGTGAAGTTTGGATAATTTGGACAAATACTATATACAGTGGTGGCCAAAAGTGTGGACACTTTTTGAAAGTTTCATGTTTTTCAACTTTGTGTGCTTGTATAATATATTAGTTTTCACTTAAATATAAACGTTTATATGACAAATTGAAGGTAATTTAATGTAGAATTTAATAATAAATACAGTATTACAATATCTGTATTACAANTTCTTGGCACTATGTGATTACGAAAGATGAACTCCAAACACTCGTTCACTTGATGAAAAGACGCCGTGAAGCTGTCTTAAGAAATAAGGGTTATCCTACTAAGTATTGATTGTGTAACTATCACTTTAAAAAAATGCAAATCTAAGATAGATCTGACTATTTGTTGCATAACTTTTTTTGTGCTACAGATATTGTAATACTGTATTTATTATTAAATTCTACATTAAATTACCTTCAATTTGATATATAAACGTTTGTATTTNTGATATGCATCGAACCATGAAATTAAAATTACAGTTTCGAATTTTTGATTGCCAATTTGTGAAGTTTGGATAATTTGGACAGAACTATATATGTTGTATATATATATATATATAAAACTGAGAAGTAAACTCCTGCGAACGAAACTAAAATTATTTTTGTTATGCTTTGAGCATTTTAAAATTTAATTTTAGATTCTTTTTTTTTTGTTAGAATGTTCTTACATTTTAGAATAATTAAGTAAGAATATTTAGAGTTTTTCAATAAAAATTCCATATCAAACAAAATTTAATTCTATTTAATTGTCTTTTTGAGATTTTAGTTCAAAATACAGGTAATCACATTACTGATCTAGAAAAAAAATACAATTACAATTTGTTGTAGAGCTGTTAGCGTGACATGAGAATGAAGTGTTCTAAGCTCAAGTTTATCCTTATTTTGAAAAATACTTGATAAATTTTTAAACTTTACATTAAATTTGTAATTTTCAGAATTTACTGAAAAGATTAATGTGTATTTCATTCAGGAAAGGTTCATTTTAAACTTTTAAAACTTGTAAAGTCTGTAATGTAGCCTAATTTACAAATTATTAAAATCAGGGGGCTGATATGGCGCTAATATAAAAATATGCTTATTGGGGCTTATATGAAAAGTGAGGGAACAATATAAGTGAGGACTGTTTGGTATTAACACGAAACTATGTTTTTAGGATTAATGTCAGGCACCATTTTAATATTTCATAATTTATTGGCAGAAAAATTGATAATTGTTTTAATTATAAGCACATGAACAGAATGAAAAGAAGTATTTCAGTCTTTATAATTAGTTTTTAGCATGAGAAGAAAATGACTGCCAAAGTTTAATTTTTGTCTCAAACTTCGGCAATATTCTTCTAAAATCCAGTTACTTCATTTACTTGATTTATTATTTTGCAATAATTATTGTTTCGCTTAAAATTTTATTTTAAAATATTTTAATAATGTTTTTAATATAGTTAAAAAAGTGATAAATAATATTTTCGCACTATTATCTAACCCAAATTACGAGTTGATAAATTTGAAAGATAATTTATAATTTTTTATAACTACTCTGGCAAATTTATATAAAGTTCCAAAACGTGATATAAAAATAAAAAATCACTTATCTTGCAGTAATTTTAAGCATTATTTGAAAAAAGATTCTTATGTATTTTAAGCTTGAAACCACTTAATAATTGGCGTTTTATATTAGACAATGCGTTGAAAATAATTTTAATCAAGGTTTTTTTAATCAAGGTTTCAATGTTTATAAATATTTTTTATTCATAAAAGGTACACAAAACAAAAATACGGACTACAGTATTTTTTATTCAGTTCAGATTCAAGAGCTGAAAAGTAACAGTTAAAGTTTACATTATTTGTTTCCTATTACCCCTATTGATTCAATTAGAGATACTATTTTCTCAAATATTTTATTTATTAAGCAGTAAAAGTTTGATTAGTTTTCAGTTATTTTATATTAATAATATGGTTTTATAACCGTCGTTGAACAGCTGAACCAATTTTATGGGTTTACGACTACTAATGTTCAACACCGTATCCTTGTAATTTTAAACCTAATCCAGAAGACAAAGGAACTCCTGGATCGAGTATTGGGAGAAATTTGCCTTCGTGGAGGACTTTTTGAAGGAGCTAACCCGCATTTGCGTTACATGGAGATGAAGACTACGAGAACCTCCCACGGTTAGCCTGACTGCAAGGGGACTCTAACCCATGATCCGTCTACCACTGAGGATATTTCACGTCAGCACTGTGGTCGGTGCAAGCCGGATGTGGAATTCGTATCGACTGGGATTCGAACCCGGTTCGCCTCATTGGAAGGCGAACGCTCTATCCCCTGAGCCCTCGCGGCTCTAATAATATGGTTGAAAAAAGTCTGTTTTGAAGTTAAAATGATACTTCTATTGCGTAACACAAAAATTAGATTTCAGTCATTCAGCACTCAGAATATAAAAAAGAAACTGTCTTGACTTACTGTAATGACTTTTAATACTATTCGTTGTGAATATTAATAGGTTCTATATCTACTGCGTGGTCATTAAATATTAAGTTTGACCTTATATTCACTACGAATAAGATTCCGCGCAGATAGATATCAGCATTTTAATTTTTATGATCTCTCTTGGAGTTTTTTGGACGTTAAAATGTAGACTGTTTCTGTGATATTATGTTTTAAATTTTGTGTATTTTTTGTAATTAAAGACCGAAACTATTTTGATATTTTGGGAGACAATAATAATTTTGGTTTTTTGAAAGCTTTCAAAAATGATCTGATTTATTTTTATGTAAAGTTTGCATTGACTAATATTTAAGATAAACATTAAAATGTTGGTACTTTTCCAAATAACATCAGTTTCTGACCTGAGGGAATGAAAGATCCTTTTTTTCCGAAGGTTATATTCTACATCGAATTGTTTCTTAAATTGTTTCCAGATTAACACTTCAAATTTGAGAATTTTCATTAGACAACTGCAAAGTACAGCGAATAATATTTCCTTTATGTGAATCGTTCATCTTCCGATTTTTACTCTACTTGAATTATTTTTTTAAATAATTATATGTAAGAAAATAATTTAATTCACACTTATATAAATTAAATTTTAACGTTCGATAACAACAAAATACACTAAATAATAGTATTCCCTATATGTGAATCGTAGTGCTCATCATCTGACATTTACTCTACTTAATTTTTTTAAAATTTTATGTATAAAAATAATTTAATTCTTATATTAAAGTTTAACATTTTATGCATAAATGTTTTTTTTAAAAAAGAAGGAAAGTTTTGATAATAATGTAAAACAGTAAGTATATTATTTAGTTAAACTATCTGTAATATGCTGTACCTTTATCACTGTTTTACCATTTCAGACAGTGCAAAACTTGTTGTTAATAATAATAATAAAAAAATGTTTTTCACTAAAAGTTTAAAAGAGCTTTCTTTGTATTTTTAGGTTGCTTGAACGCAAACCGTTTCAAGTCTGCTGTTGTGAGTTACCTTGATATGCATCATTCATTGATTACCAACTTGGATATATTAGAAAAAGTATTTAATTTTTTTTAAATATTTTTTTATTTCTATAAATTGTAAAGGGATTTTATTTAAAACCCATTCTGCATATTACATGAGCGGAAAAATGTTTTTTTTTCACGAAAAAGGTGACTAAGTAATATGTTTAGTTATATTTGAACTACATATGTCTATCACGAGAACTTCTCTATCATTACCCTAGCAGCTAAATAACTTGAGAACTTATTGGGCCAATATTCATCAATATTGACTCAACAAGGTTTTAAAGGGCCATTATTTTACCAATATGGAAATCTCCGATTCACCCGATATTTTATAGCCCCTATGCAGCCGATGTTTGTCCTATATAATGTTGTCAAATTCACCCGATATTTTATTCCCCTTATTTACCCAATATCGGCCCTATACAGATTTGTTAAGTTCACCCGATATTTTATAGCCGTTATTCAGCCAATATGAACCATTCAAAAAATTGTCCGATTGTCCCGATATTTTATAGCCGTTACTCGGCCAATATAGACCATAGACAAAATTGTATGATTCACCCGATATTTTAAATCCGTTATATAGTCAATGTGGGCCCTATATAGAATAGTTCGATTCTTCTAATACTTTCTAACCGTTATTTAGCCAATTTAGACCCTGATGATATGATACCCATCAATATAACTAGTGCTACTTTTACAATAAAATCAAACCGTGCTCTTCTTAACTCTATTTTCTACTTGTCAGAACTTATCATTTTGACCAAGGTGAAAATGTCCACTGGTGAAGATAAGCCACAGGGATGTGGAGTTTAGGTTAAGAGAGGCGTGCTATTTTTTTCTATTTTTTCCTCATTAAGAATATTCTTACTCTTGTTTCCAAAGCAGAGCAGTGAACAACCTCAGACTTTCAGTTGGGAGGAGTTCTACTGGTTACTGATACGTCAAAAATTGATTTACGAAATTTGTGGATTGAAAATTTTATTAAACTAAATATATTTATCGAACTCAACTACAGTAGATAAAAAATAATTAGCTTTTATAAGGTAATTTAAGAAATGAATGAACAAAAATAATATTGAAAATATATGAATTGATATTACCATTAGGAATATTTCAAAGTTATTATTTTTATTTTTGATTGTAGAAGAAAACAAGAGCTTTTCAATGTACTATCAGTAAAAAAAAACTTTTTTTTTTAAATTTTCAATGGCAAAAGAAAATGACAAACTCTTACAAAAACACTGAGCAAAAAGGTGATCAACAAGTAAGAGAAAAAAGTCACTATCTCATTAACAGGCACTCCAGTAGCGCCTCACCTCCTAGTCCCCACGCAGAGCCGAGCATCTCAATAGATGATTCCTGTCCATAAGTTCATTATTCGAGCATAAAGGGCAATTTGGGTCAGCGAGAATGCCGATGCGGCAGAGGTGGTTCGCCAGGCAATCATGGTCCACCGCAAGTCTGAATTCTGCAACCCTGTTCTAAGCCGTTCCTCCAACTTCTTGAAGAAGTACGAGAAGTGAGCAACGCTTTCCAGTTTTGTCTCATAAAATGTTCGATATAAGAGTTTTCCCGAATGAAAGGATCTTTAAGAGTGCTTGGCTGTTGAAAAAAAAAAAGAAGAAGAAAACGATGGTAGATTCACCTCCTAGTGGTGTACCCCGAAAACGTCTCGACGGCTAAGAGATCTACCAACTTCGGCATGCAGCCAAAGAAAAGAAAAATATTTAAAAAAAATGATCTGCATTATTATATTGAAAATGAATAATCTGAGACTTAAGAATATTCAGATCTCTGTACAGTGCGCAAAATAAAGAACTGACCACCCTGAAAAACTTTTGATCTAATGATCGGATCTTCACGTTCTAGGATTCAATCATAATGGTTCGAGGCCTCAAATATGTTAATTAATAAGTGCAGACGATATTTTAAGTTAATAAATCAGTTACAAAAACTTACTTTCTCTGAATAAGCATACCTTTTTTTTCGACGGATTCGGATTTCAGACCCTTAAAATATAGGGGGTAGTCGCCATCTGGAAATATTGATCCCCGAAGTTTGATCAGGAGAGCGGTCTAAAGTTCGAACCCCCTAATGTTAATTTTATTTTTTGCGTATATATGTATGTATGTATGTATATAAGCTTTATTTTCTTTTTTAGTCAATTAATGGTTTTATCATTGCCACAACATTTGCTGGAGTTGTTTTAATGTGCTCAAGGTATTCAGAAGAATACATTGGTTACCAAAATGTAAGTGTTATACATTTGTAGTTTCAATTTGAAAATTCAACTCTTAACATTTCACCTCGTGTTTAAATTTGTACTCTGAAATTCTGTTACCTGATGTATGTGTGGTTCATTCAGGTGAGTAAATTATTAATTGCTATAATTTTTACCAATTATTTTATGCAATGCTAGCTAAAAGCACATACCTCATACTTTATTAATTTTTTTCTTAGCAAGTTCTGCTAACAGATTAGTCAATTTATTTTTACGTATTTTTTATTTTATTTTACTTCATATCTGTAAGTTCGTATTATTTTCTCCTTTTTTCATTTCAAACTCATTTACAATTGCATTATTATTATTTTTTTAAGGCATCGGCGGATTATAAAAAGTAATTTTTATCTTAGGATTATTATCTTAGGCCTCTTTTTTTTTAATATCCGTCGTTGAACAGCCGACCCAATTTTGGGTTCACGACTACTAATGTTCAACTCCGTAGCCTTGTAATTTTGAACCAATCCAGAAGACAAGGAAACTCCTGGATCAGTACCCCCAGAGGTATTGATTTGTTCTGGGAACATGGAGGACTTTGAGACTCGACAGATTTAACGTGCATCAGTCACCATTTACCACACGGGGAGTCTTCGGCTGGCAGGGAGCGATGGGCTTTTAAGATTTTTAAGTTGCTCCTACCCCACTTCTGAAATTATTGAATGTATCTTTTAAAATTAATTTTCGATTTTGATTCGATGAGTATTTCTCATACACTTGACCGTTCCCATACTTTTGGAATACCCTGTTCTGTATAACACTTAAAAAATATGTCATGTGTAAAAATTCTATCATTAGATCAAAAGTTATTCTTGTCAATTGTCCTGCTTTTGGGAAGGGATTGGTAGAAAAATCGAAGAATACAAGTATTCAATTTCATTCAAAAATCAATAAAGGAAAAAAAAATATTTTTAGTCATTCTCTTTTCAGATCTGACTTTCGTCGTAAACACATTCAGAGATCCGAATCATACACCAACTCTTTACTTTTTCCTTGAATTACTTATATGAGACAATTTAACTTTCAGAAACTGATATCTCTTCAGCAATCAATCTTTTTTTCTCTTTCTTCCACAGATTGATCTTCTGGGGCATCACATTTCGAACTTCGTGCTCAGAAAAGAAAAAGATCTACTTATGAAAAAAATGAGAAATTTAATATCCAAATATAAGAATGGTAAGTCTTTATTTTTTCAATATTGAGTAGATGTCATCGAATTGAGTTTTTCATGCTATTTTAAGCTGTTAAGAATGAATTCACTTTGAAATTCTCAGTAAGAATTCTCACTTTGAATTGTTTTACATATTGCAATACTATACATTTTTGCATATCTAAAACGGGTATAGATTCAATACCCGTTTTAGATTGATCGACTTCTTAAAACTTAATGTCGCTCTTTTTTAAGATCTAAATTTTCATTTTTATATCTCATTTTATCTTTCGAAAAAGATTTCAGTTCGTCGGTGGCGTGCGTGCACGGGGTAAAAAAATTTAGAAACATTTGTAATCTAAAAAAAAAATCAATTCCTAATTTTAAATTCGTTTTTATGTTATGTTAAGATCAATAATTTAATTGTGAAAAATTTATTATTTCCAACAAAATGTACTTTATCGTAATATAAACAGAATTGCTTATTTGTAATATATAATTTTTTGTAAATAGGATGATTTTTTTAAAAATTTTAATGTCTCAAAACTTCATTCATAAATTTGAATGTTACAAATTTTGATTTTATTACAAAAATAATAGTAATAAATTTAAAGATTTAATATCCTTAGTCGTTGAATAGGGATGTCGTGCTTGCTGCCCTTGTCCAAGGCTTTGCCTCCCACCGCATTCGAGGACCACTGTAATTCATTCTTTGAAAACTATCTTTTAAAAAATAAATCAAGATTTATTATTGACTTATTTTAATTCATTCTTTAGAAAATGCTTTCAAGAATACATAATAAAAGACGAAGCACTTTATATAAATAAAAATTGTAAATTATTGAGTGATATTAATTATAGCGCTGTTATTTAAATGCCCCTGTTACTTTGACTTTTATAGGATCTTCAAATCCTCGTAATGTGGTTAGGGTACGTATGCAACAGCGACCATTACCTCGCTGCAGTGAGATGCGGTACAGAAAAATGTCTTTCTCTCTCTCCATACATTCTGGCGACGAAATGCCCCAAAGTACTGCTGCAACACTGAAAAAAAGCTTAAAGATCGGTAAAGTCTTTTTCATTTACTTCTTTTTATTTTGCAGATTATTTTTATGTTTATTAACACGTTGTCTGCCGCAGGCCTTTTACAGTGAAGTCTCCTTCAGGCCACGAGTACCGTTGTACGAAGCTAATTCCGCTAAGTACTCCCACCAATATTTTGATAATGCGAGTCTCTGGTGATCTAAAGAATAATTACTCGCTCCGTTTGTTTCCATGGTATTATGTCTCTATATTTGTGTCCGTGGCTTCGCATCTGTTTCTCATCTCCCCACATTACACGATCAGTTTGAATCTTTGCCGAGTAAAGAGGAGTATAACTTAAAATCTTTACCCTATTTCGTTGAAAATTCGAAAGGAAAAATAGAAAACTTATTTCTTAGTGAGTCAAATAGCAGTGAACAAGAACGCTTTTACGAGACTCACAATAATTTTCTTAATAAATCATTTTTGTATTACTTTTGCAACAATTCAATAGTTTTGTTACTTCCAGTGAAATATCTTTTCAAATACGAACGAATATCCTTCGCATGTAGTAAAATAAGCGTCGCCCCAATTCGTGTGACATGGCCCTATCAGAAACTTTGCTGTCACCCGAATACGGGTGACACGGCCATCAACGTGTTAAAGTATCTCTAACCTCTTCGTTCAATTACCACTTTAATCTAATATTTATTAATGTAATTTGAAAATTAGTAAGCTTTCAAGAGAATAGGTTAGCTGTTAATTTTCGCTTAATTCTAATAGTTTATAAAAACATAAATTTTTTGCTTAAAATATTATTTCTTTTCAGCGTCAACTATTAGGTTTATCTTTTGTTCTAAACCTATTTATTTTTTAAAACTGTTTTGTACTTTGCTTCATTGTTTACGGTATCAGTTTTTGTTTCATTGAGTTATGAGATAAATACATAAAATGAAGCATCATAATATAATTAAGTATTAGATATTTTGTAGAATTATTTAAGAAAGTTTTGTTGCATTTATTAGTTTTATAGAACGTGTATTATATTACTTATAGTAAGACCAGTTCATAAAGAAATATATTTTATCTAAATTTTTTTTCCTTCTAACTAGCTAGACTTTGCCACCTACTCGTTATCGCTCGCTAACCCCTGAAAATTCGTGTCTAGTTCTATGAAAATCACTTCGTTGGTTCACTTTACCTTAGTCTTGTTTATTATCTCAGTTTTTATAACTTAATTTTTTCTGCATTTTATTTGAAATATATTAGAGAGCAGTTCAAAAATTGTTACCAATTCTTGAATTAATTCTCTTTAATGCACGAGAATATAGTAATTAAACATCGTTTATAAGTTGAAATAAATTGAATTCTTGAAAATGTATTTTCATTGTTTTTGAATTTAAATTCCACTCATTCAATCTATACATAAATAATAACTGTTATAAATAAATGACAATTCTGTTAGTACTATTCAAGCACATTTCTTCTGTTATTCATAGGACTACACAGAGATTTTGGTGAAAGTGCTATAATATTAATATTTGCCGAACCTGTGCAATTAGAGCCAGCCATTGATGTGCAATACTTAGAACAAAAAGACTGTTACTTCACAATACACGGTACTCAAGGCGAAATTATTTTTGCTGATCACAGGTATTTATTTTACATTCATGATTTTATTTAAAGTTTTATGCCTTTTGTTTATTCATATCTTGTTATGAGACTAATTTTCGTAATTGTTTTAGAACAATAAATTGAGACCTTTGGTTTTAATTTTATTCCTCTTTTTTTCTCTTTCTTAATTAATCTATGTTGCTGCGTCTTTGAACCTTACACTCATATTTATCATCACAGCAATAAGCTTATTCAAAACCACAGCAAGTCTATTAAAATTAAATGAAGTCAGTGCAGAAGTTGTCTTTTGTCAACTTAAAGTTTGTCTTAGTTTCGTAAAAATTTCGCCGTTTTTCAGAGTCTACTGAAGTAGGCAGCACTTGCCTCCCTTTCGTAGTAAGTCCTGGAAATCTTTCTGAGGCTACCTCTAAATACTAGAATTTTATTAAATCAAAATTGAACATTAATTTACATATTCTTTGTATGCAGCTAACTCGAATTTTAAGGATAGATCACTCAAACCTGGAATAATTTTGAATACTCAATCGTTATTAATAATTAAGTTGATCATTTGTTCTGGATTAAAACCTCGAGCAGTTTTGATTAAGTTTAATGCTGGCTGACAAAACGTAGAGCAAAAGCTTGCTTTTCACATGGTTCTATTCAATGTTTTCACAATTTATTCAACCACAATCCATTTCGGCGTACCGTCGGTCCGCAACGTATGATAGCGCCAATTATGTTACATATTTGATGCAATACTTCCGAGTCTGCATGTCCTTCTACTGAGCTGGGTTCAATGAGATTATTGCACTCTCATCATGTGCAACTCTACTGCATTCTCAATTTCGGGCTTCTTTTTCCACCCTCTGATATCGAACCGAAGAATCTCTTGAACATTTTATAATGGCTAATATAATCAAGAAAAGAGTTTGTCAGAGACTAGCTTTTTTTTTATCATGATCATGTAAAGTCTTTGAAAATTATTTTGCATTTTGTTAATGTATTTATATAGTGCTTAAAAATATTTTTGAGTGCTTAAAAGGTGCTTATTTTTTGCTAAAAGAGTTGGCTACGCACCCTGTAAAAGCATTTACATTCCTAAATGCTAGTTATTTTTCATATCTTTAGCAAAGATTTTGAAAATGTATGAAGCAGATTTGAAAAGGTTTAAAAAAATTGTTTTTTTAAAAGATTTATTTGAAGATGTTTGAAGTTTTTAATTTATGTTAAGTATTAGTTCAGTGTTCTGTTATAATACTAGCATTTTTAAATATCTTTAATCTAACATATTTTTGGCTATTCGATTTTGTCCTATCATGATAATGATGATCGAGGAAAGAATTCTGTACTACATCTTCCAAGAGAATGACAAAAAAAAAGAAAAATTAATGGCACTTTAGCCTATTTTTTATTGAAAAATTATTTAATTCAGAGCGCATCTTATTGCTGCATTTATGAAGTGGATACAGACCGAACTGGAAATGCGGATCCAAAGCCGAATTTCTCAATATTTTTTGGGTGAAAATAATAAATTAATTTATGCTTACATACACCTGGAAAAAAGTGAAAATGTGAAAAAAATTCGCAAACTCTTTTATAAATATTTCTAATTGTTATTTTTCAGAACTTCCATAATATCCGCGTCCATTGAAAATGTTTGTTTTGGTTTTATGGTCTAAGTTACGATGATTCCACTACGTTAGCGTTTTTAACTTACTGATTTTTAGAAAATCTCTTATTTTCATTCACGTAAGTTTGATATTTTATTACGGAAGCATGCGTATTTTACCTAAATTAAATATTTCATCCTCTCTTGATGCACAATTACTTCAAGTTTTACGTACGGGAATGTAACATATGAGTGCAAAATCTCCCTAATACATATTAGGTTTATTTAATACTCATATTTAAATGCAGGTAATTTCAATTAGATTAAGAATTTAATACTTTCTTTCCAGTTTTTTTTACCGTACTAGAGAACTTTTAGAAATGGGCAGAAGCACAAAACCACAAAATTAGTCTAGAAAAAGCACAAGCCATAGTCTTTCCGAAATTAAACAAGATCATTAGAAAACCAACCGTTAAACTGGGTGTACAGAGTATATCCATAATCCAAACCATAACTTACCTTGGGTTCCAACTTAACTGTCAGTTCTCCTGTTTGCCCCATTTGGATAAGCTTTATAATAAAATCTCTATCTTCTAAGCTAAACTGAACAGACTCTCTGGAGTTGACTGGGGTATGAACCCACACATTAAAAAATTCATTTTCCAAAATAGTACACAAAAATTAATCACTTATGGATCCGAAATCTGGAAAAAAGAACTCTTAACAAACTTAATAAAATCGAACGAATTCCTCTTCTCTCTATAACAAAAGCCTACAGGACAACCACGACAGATGCACTACAAGTTTTGGCCGGGACCATCCCATTAGATTTAATAATTAATACAGAAGAAAAATGCCGAATATTTATTTCCATAAAAGCAATGAAGATCCATACGTACCATTACCAGAGTTCCCATCAATACATCCAGCAGAATTAAAATCCATAAATTTTGACTACAATTTACCAACAAAAGATGGAATTGAGATATTCACGGCTAATTTATAATGGCGAATACAAAGTAGGATGTGCATTCTTAATATATGTCGATGGTCGTCTTGTAGAGTCTCGCAACTTCAGACTTACAGATTATTCAACAGTTTTCAAAGCAGAATTATGAGTGATACTTCAGTCACTCCTCTGGATACACCAAAATAATATCAATAGCGAAACAAACATCTATTCTGACTCACACTCCAGTCTTCAAGCCCTTAGCAACGCAAACACGAATGATTACCTAGTTCAAATGATAAAAAATACTTACAACAATATTACTAAATTCCACTGGATTAAAGCTCATAAAGGATGTGAGGGCAATGAGGAAGCTGACAGACTGGCCAAATTAGCGTATCAAAAATCAACAATAGGTCTATATGACATACCATCAAAACAAACAACAAGAACAGAACTTGTGAAGAATAACCTTTCATCATGGCAGCAAAGATGGGATAACAATAATACAAAGAGCCCACACACTTGCCAATTTGTCCCAAAAGTCAGTTAACGAAAAATCTACTCCAACTTCTATATCAATCAATTTCTAACTAACCATGGAGCCCAGGGTAGTTATCAGTCAAAAATGTTCGGGAAAGACCCGAACTCTAAAGTTTGCAAGAGTTAACACATACTTGCTGTCTGCTCAGTTTATGAGGATTTAAGAATTATATTTTTCTCGGAAAATATCAACTTTGATACCATTAAAAGAAACTGGAACCAAAAAAAAAAATAATAAACAAAGGAATCGAAGTAAAATACTTTTTGGAAAGAAAATTCAGAATTTGGGCCTAAACTGATCCTTCATAAGTATTCCCTGGGTGCCCCGTATGGGGGGGAGAGGGTTAAAACCGGGCTTTTTCCAGTTTTTATATACTGTTTCTTTCTTAGTTTTTGATGTATTACTGACCCAAACTTTAAAAAAAAAGTAATTATTTTATAAAAACAACAAGCAATTGTAATAATAACTGGAACAAATAAAATTTAATTTTTGTTCACATATTGGATAATATAATGTAGAGTGCCTAATTATGTGTTATAAGTGAATAAAGAGTAGCAGAAATGATGAATGCTGTGTTAACTTGGGCTGTCTTCACTTTCTATTCTTCAATATCTCTTGACTAACTCAATAAATTGAGGCATTAATAGTTCTGGAAAATGTTCAGATTGTCTTTTAAAATATAAGTTTATTCTTAAATGAACACAAATTAGTAAATACTAGTTGATGAGCTAGTGCTCTTAACAAGCTGTTGGTTAGATGAGTAGTGAAGTGAAACTTATTTAAAGTTGTACATAACATAACTAAACAGCGCCATCATGTGGCTAAAATAATAAACATTGAATTGGAAGATAACTCATAATAAAATCTATGCATTTTGCAACAAATTATAGTTATATTATTACGTCATACTGCTTCAAAATTGTTCAAAAGTGAAACATGTATGGGTGATTCTCACGAAACATGACAATTCACTGTCCCTTGCTCCAAGATCTAATACTATAATACTAAAATAACTTTTTTTTAAAAAAAAATTAATAAATAGCATTGCTGTTAGCATTTTAAAACGACTTTGCACTAGCATTGACTGTTTTGTATACTTCAAAAATTTAATTGAATATCAAAATGTCATTTTCCTGGCATGTCTCAAACAATATTTCCAATAATAACTAGCTTCAAAATTTCCCATACATTTTTCAAAATCTAATTTTTTTTTATCTTATCCTATGTAAGCATTTCTAGAATATACGCAGAGGGTATTGTTTACTAAAACTTCGTTTAAAATAACGAATTTCTGTCAATAATTTGTTTGTCCCATAAAAATCTGTCCTTTTAATGGCTACTTTTATTTAGTGATTTATAACCAAAATAGATAGCGCCAGGAATCAATATCTTATGTCAATAGATTGATTAGATACCATCCTATCTGAACATGTCTTGTTGCATGAATAAAGAACCAATTTTCTGGCTCAAAATCTATTACAAAAAATTTTTCTAGGTGAGTAGGTTTTTATGCTGGCATTTTCCTGGCTTCTTGAAATCATTAATAGCAAAAACTACATAGATTTATCTGAGTTATTTTAAGAAATACTGTTGTTTTCTGCAGAATATAAACGTCTTCGGCCAAAATATTAAATTAAAGTTATATGCTATAAAATGGCGAATTTGTCATTATCCTGGCTGTCATTTTCCTGGCTTATGAATGCCAGGACATTGAAGTGTTACCAGAAATTCTTTTTAACTGCTAATACTCTAAAGAGGGAAAACAAATATTAACCTAATACCAAGTTTATGTATGATTGTAATATGCTTGGATGTAATCGAAGTTATTTATTTATTTAATGATAGATTATTATACACAATTTTATTCTGTACATATCAGCAACAAAAATTTTTTTGTTTCTTTCTACAGTGGATAAAAAGAATTAATTTAAGCAATTTATCGTCCATCTAACATAAAGGCTTAAGTTGAGTTACTTACTATTAACTTAAAATGACTGTTTTTTAAACTTCTAAGGTAATATGTCATTTTCCTGGCATTCAAGATTTGGTGAATTTCTATTTTTTTCTCTCGAGCAAATGTCAATAAACTACACTGCTGTCTATAAGATATTAATAAGTGTAGCTAAAGAGGTATATAAAAAAATTTTTAGATTATTTTGAAGACTTTAAATTTGAAGAAATTTTTTGGTCCGAATTGTCATGTTTCGTGAGAATCACCCATATATCGCTTAACAGTTACCTCTTATGACAAAGTTACGCTCGATTTTCGCTTTGAAAGTTTTCGTTAGCAAATTTGTTATTAATCTAGTTTTACTGTTAAATTGATATATTTAATTATAAAAACGATCATAAATAAGCAATAAAAATTTTATTAGCAGTATGTCGAAATAATTTCTTAGTAGCTATTACATCATAGCAGTATTTAGCTCTGCTTTGTCCCCCCCCCCTTTCTCGGTTAAAGGGAGGCAAAACTTTCTCTAAAGTTGCCCAAATTATTGATCTTTAAATATGGAAGTGTACTTTGCGAAATTTTCTTGTCGGAACAACTTGGCAAGAAAACTCACATTTTAGCAACAAAATTAACAGATTATTTGGCATACAATAGCGTAAACAACTTTATAAAAGTACTAACTGTATTTATTATAAATTTTAGAATTTAATTATTTCTCAAAATATTTGGATATTTAACATTAGTTTTGCACGTAAAAGATATTTTCAATAATTAAAATTAATTTTAAAAGCAAGAAAAAAATGATTTGTCGATAACTTCATTTTAAAATTACTAGGAAATGTTAGTTTCGCTTCGTGTGAATAAATTTTGAATCTAACCAACTAGACATAGGTTTATGTCTAATAAGACTAATATTTTTTTATTCTTGAATCTGGATTTTACGAAGAAACACTTTGGGTATCTTCCTTGTCAGCACAACAACATAGTTTCAAAATATGTTCAAGTTTAATATTAAATTCAAAATTTTTTTTAAAATTTTTATTTTATACATGAAGTCTTGAAAAAATATTATATATGTCTTTTTTATTTATTTATTTAGAATATCTATTATGACTGGTTATATGCCTCGAGATGTTTTGGGAAATTCAGCTTATCAGTATATTCATAGTTCAGATGTGCCAATAGCTCTCTTTGCACAAAAAGCTAGTAAGTTATCCGTTTCAATTCTTCCAATTAACAACACATCTCTTATGTATTCTCCTATCTAACATTTTTCGATTTAAAGGGTTTTTTTTTAATTAAACTAACACTGGATACACACTGTATTTCTATAAATATTTCGTGTTTATTTTCTTTTTCATTAGCTAAAACTACAAGTGTGGCATAATTTTGCTGCACTGAAGTGACGTCACAATTCCGATATTATTCTGATGAAATACATAAAACAGGAAAAAAATATTATTTAATCGTTTTCTTTCCTTAAAATTTTTTTTTAAACCAATTAAATGTTACCGCAATTCTTGCTCAATGCTCTTTTAGCTTTACCCCTATCAGGAAAATAGTTTTGATTGCTAGATGAAATTTATATTTTTTTGAAGAGGTTTGATTAGCTTATGCTATACGTTGAAGTTGTTAATGAACTCAAGTTAGTTTAGATTCCATTTGTTGAAAAGGTTGGATCATAAGTTGAAGAAGTTCGATGAATTTACCATTCGTTGAAGATGATGTTGATTGGTGTAGTCGTCCATATATTATTCTTGTGTGATGTAGGCCAGCAATTATTTAACAAAAATCATAAATTGCTTAATAAAAAGAATCAGATTATAATAAATAAAAATGTTTTATTTTTCAAATTTATGTGTAATCATATGAAGCTCCAAAGTAAAAAAAATGATTCATACATATTTAATAAATTTAGAAAATGGCACTGATGGTGCGACTGCAGGACCAAGTCCCACAAGACACCTCCGTCTATCAAGAAATCAAAAATGCAAGTGTAATGCGTGCGTTGAAATAGTTTTCGCCAACAAAAGTTAAGGAATCCATGTATTGGCTATTAATTGACTCAATTTAATGCCAAGGTTGTTTTTTCTTAGCTTTCCGCATTCAAATGTGTTGACGGAAAGGAAAACGGGAGAAATTATAACGAATTTTAATGAAATCAAAACATTGGCAACCCTATAACGGTTTTCGAATTCTATGCTAATGTGTTGGGCAGAAGTGCAGGGAATCTCTGAAAATAGATTTTATTCTGCACTCAATTCAAGGTTGTGGTATAAAAAAGATTACAGATTTATATTAATAATTTTTATTTATTGAAAAAGGATTTTTTTTAAATGATAGGAAATATGTTACGCAAATTTCAGCGTGACAACCCCAAAGAAGTATATAAAAAATTTCCACTCTAGTGCCAGAGCAACACTAATTAGCCAAATGTGAACACTACCCGTTTGCTATTTTTTTTTCGATGAAGAGATTACCGAATGTATATATAGAGAGATGTATACGAGGGTAGATCAAATGTAAAGGAAAATTTTTTTAATAACTATACATTAAAATATTCCTTACAAAAAATATACAAATCTAATTTTTCTGCATAACTATTGTGAACTTCTACGCACTCTTTCCAACGCTTTGGAAGTTGTTTAACCCCGGAAAGAAGTAGGGCATGAAATTAACCAACTGTGCACAAAATCTTCTACCTCTTCACATGGAAGCCGGGGTGGGAGGCCTCTGTGATCTCAAGATTTTCACTATTCCACAAATTTTGTCTGGCTATTCGGCCTTTTTACAAAATTTCGTTTTCTCTTCTCTTTTTTTTTTCAAATAAGATTAGTTAATATTACACCTTTATTTACCTTTTTTAAATAGTGGTGAAAAAAATATGCTCAAGTATCATTTAAGGCATATTGCCATTGAAAAGCCCTTTTTTCAATTACTCTATAACAAGTTTCATCAGATACTGAGATATAAGATGCCATCGCATCAATGAACTCACTCGTGTTTTTTTTTTTTAAGTGATGAATCATTTATCTAAGTATAAATGAACATTCTAATCTCAAAATGTAATTGATCTGAAATTAATTAATTAATTTCAATTAATGCGGTAATTTGTCGTCAAATTTAAAGATATATATATTTTTTTTTTTGCGCTGCGTAATTTAGTTTAATGAAACCTATTAGCAAATGAATAACTTTTTTTTTACTGTTACGTAAGTCTATGAGTGTGTAACTCGGCTCTTTGTTTAAATTTTGAATTAGTTTTCTTTTAAGTAATAAAATAGTTTTTATTTGAGATTCGTCGAATTAAAACTAATTGCAATAAAATTATAATTTCTTTTGCAGTTTCATACTTTTATAACAGAAGATTAAATTGAAAAAGAAACTGTTAATTATTTTTTAAAATTTCGATAGTTCCGGAGTAATTAAATTTTACAAGTTTTGATGTTTTTCATATAAATTTGTACAGTTAACAAAGACACGCGCATTTTTTTAAAATGTCTTTTGAACACAATGATTCAAATATTCTCCTTTCATGTAAAATAAATTGAGATTATTTGAATGAGGTGGCTCGATTTTTAGGTCTATTTACTACTTTATTCGAAGCGATATATGCCGATTACCATGAAAACATTGTTCCTGGGCGAGAAGCCATGAAAACCTGGGCTAGCCCATTGGTATAGATGAAGGGTGATGGTCATAATGTAATGGCTCTTCGGTGTATATACGTAACATGACACCAAAATTAAAGAGAAAATTTGATCAGATATAAAAAAAGTATAGATATTAATATATGAGTCACCATTTGTTGTTACGCCATTCTGTTAGATTGAGTGAAATTTCAAAATGGCCTTCTTTTTGTAACTTTGTCCAAAAAATTTGAAAAATTATTTAGTCGTTTTTGATTAAATACTTTTTTACAAAAAAATCCATTCAAATCCATTTTTCATTTATCCCCAAAAAGCACATAGTCTATTATAAATTGAAAGAGCCATGTGATTTTTGATGACTGTAAAAATGGAGGAAAAAAATTATGGTAGGTATTTAAAAAAATAATTACAATTTATTTAATTCCGCAGTGTTTGTAAGCAGTGATGGAACTGGAATAATAACTTACAGACTTCGAATTCGTACCTCAACTTACATATATCTGCAAACCAAGGGCCAGATTAGATATAAGGACTCAACAAAGGAAGTTCGCCAATTTATCTGTTGCAACATTTTGTTAAGGTAATATTTTTTTCGTTGCAATGATGCATAATGTTACAATAAAGCAGTAGCTCATATGTAATTTTTGTAAAGAATCGAATATTGTTTATATCAAATAGCTATACAGAGTTTAACAAAATTATAAGACCACTGCAGCTTTTGTGACTTGTATTATAAGTTATATAAATTTTCCGGAATTAATTTAAATAAATGAGATTGAATGAAAAGCAAAATATCTGTATTTAATTTTTTATAGACATATTTAAATATAAATATTTTGTCAACAGTACAATCAACATCTAATGAACAACAACAACAATTTTCACCCTTCAAATATCTGTTACAAAATAATAAGATCACTTGTTAAAAATGAATTTGTTTACTAAAGCCAAAAAGATGTTGAGCCACCATTTTTTCTGGATAACTACAGAGACTCGATTTTTACTCAATCAAGTTTGCAAGCAAAGTTTTAGGAATTTTGTCCCTTTCATTCATGATAGCTACTGCCTGTTCCTACACAGAATCATATCGGCGATTATTTGCATACACTTATCTAGTCAAATAGCCCCACAAGTTTTCTGTAGGATTAAGATCAGGACTATTGCATGGGTCAGCTTAGGAACGCTATTTTTAATTTATTAGGACACATCTGCACAAGGATTTTTAATTGATTAGGACACATGGTGCATTGTCTTGCTGAAATTACCAGTCTGACCCTCTTAGATGTGGACCATAAGATATAGGGTGTTAGTAAAGTAGTTTTTGATGTCCATTTTTCCAGAAATTCACTGCAGGCCGCATTTACCATCGTGCACCGTCACAGAGCCACCACCCATCTGCTTACCGAAGAAATCAGGAGGTTCTGTTCGCAATTCATGCCAATAGTAATTATTACCATCCTGGCCATCCAAATCAAACTTCTTTTTGCCGGAAAAAATGATATTTTTTCAAACAGCATCCCAGATCGTCATGACCTCCTTTGCTCATTTAAGCCTCTGTTCTTTTTGATGCTTTAACAGTCATGGCTTTCTTTTAAATTTTTGAAGAACAAAATTCGAATTTCATCTCAAAGTGCGCTAGGCTGTTGAATGTAAGATCGTTCTACTTGCCTATGCTGTGAAATTTTGCGAGTGAGTAGACACGTTCAGTTTCGTTGCAAGTTTGACAATGTGTCTATTATCACGAGCTGATAATTTACGCTTCCTAAAAGATCTTATATCTTTTTCATAACATTCCTTTTTGCTTAAAACATTATGAACATTTAAATAACTTACATATTTCACTTTTCAACTTTCCAGAGCCTTTAAAAAACCAAATTTTTAAACAAAAAAAGAAAAAAAAACTTCTGACTCAGATAATTCTTTTCACAAATAAATTAAATTCTCTTTTTCTTTATAGTATTATCGTTTGCGTTTTCTGTGATTCAAAGTTACAGTTTACATATGATTTCCAAAGAAAATTCAAAACTCAAACGCTTTTGAAAAAAGAAATAAGTAGTCTTATACTTATGTAACTCCGAAATTTTAAAAAAATTGTTTTTTGTGTAAAACTAACTCAAATTTTTTTTCTATTTTTGATTTATTTGAGAAAATATAACTGATTTCAGTTGCTTCATTATTTTAAAATTATTCATTTTATGCAGTGCACCATAAAAATAAGTGATATTTGGGGTGGTCTTATAATTTTGTAACATACTGTAATAGCATTATCTATATTATCTATACTGTCTTGTATATGCACTGTAATCACAAAATAAAAAAAAAGTAAACTTCCCTGCTTCAAATCGATTCATACTACCTAATCTGTGAAGTGTGTCTGTGCTGTCAATGGGAAATGCTGACCCCATAGCCACTTTCAAGGCATTGCTCACGAAATTGTATAAACCTTAACCTTCATTACACCAAAGTCTACCTCCTTTCCCTGAGAGTCACTACAGCTTTAGAGGAAGGGCGTGGGTTGAGTGTATATCTGTATATAATATCTATTAAATAATAACTATGATCAGATATTAATGTTCTTTCAAGATTGGGTATATTATTCTTAGCATTTCAGTTAAGATTATAACCATTTTTCAATCAATGAGTGGTTAAATATCGTATACTTATCCCTACTTTAAAGTGCAAGTCACTTTATAGTTGCAAAAACTGATGTATATTTCCCCATCTGGTTTCGGCATTATGCTTGAAAGTTTGGTGCTACTTCGGATTTCTTAGGCTTGTTAGGATTATAGAACTTTTCGGGGTATGCACAATGTCGTGTAACTTGTTAGACTATCTTATATTCTAGGAGCTATATTTTATAATATTATAACATATTTTTAGTAAGATCTTTTTTTTTAATCAATATCTGATGAATTATTATGAAGATTCTCATCAAAAGGTAAAATTCAAATTATCAGTTAATTGCCTTTAAATATTTTTTTAATTTCACTTTTTCTGTCATTGTCCTCGATAATGGTTTATCATATTTTGAAAGCGTGTTTCTCGTTTAATAACAGTTTTGCAGCTATTATTAAACGAGTAGTGCGTTTAATAATAGCTTGCATGTTTAGTTTCTAATAACTTTATTTTTTATATTATAAAAATATGTATTGAGTCCGGTAATTACAAAACATTCTGACTTCAAGTGATGTTATTTGTTCTTGATTATTAAACTTTTTTATTCATAAATGCGTAATTTTTTTTTCTGTTTACAGTGATGAAGATGGTAGTCGAGAACTTAAAAAATTTCAAGATAGATATGCCCCACAGCTCAAAGAATCAAAACTGACACTTCAAGAAATTAAATCATCGACTAAATCATTAATCAAAGTTAATGGTGACAGCTGCGCCACCAGAAAATGTTCTACTCTAGTTGAGCATGAAAACGTGAAACAAAAAAGCAGCCTCCCAGTAACCAATGGTTCCATCTCTGATGCACCCATGGACATTGAGGAACCAAACACAACTGAAAGTACAAAAAATAGTAGTGATGTACACTTGAGCAAAATTAACTACAATGAAAACCGAAATCACTCGTTATCTTCAAGCTCTGAAATTTGTCCCCTGAGCTCTGATGATAATTCTCTCATTACATTTAGTGATGATGGTCAGGCACTTCAAATGATGAACTGCAATAAAACTGCATCATCAGAAACATTGAGTTGTAATGTACAATGTAATAGCACTCTTTCGAGTTTTGATCTCACCAGTCCTGTGCAATATATGTCATCTTCGAATGATGCTCCTGTTTCTTATGCTGAATCTGCAATTCAGGAGAATGATGATTTTCCTGTCATTTTAAATTCTACCTTTATTACATCAGACTTACTTTTAGCTCCCGATGATTATACTTACGATGCTGGAAAACCTTTTTTCCAGTCTCAAAAGTGTACTAGTTCCCAAGTTAATTGCACGCAACGCCATCTCCAGGAGAACGATGGCTCGTTTGATGTGTCCGACAGTATTGAAATGGTTCCAGGCGACTTTTTGACACCCCAAGGTTCACTTCAGAATTATGCGACCATCAACCCCGAGTCTTTGAACATTACTGATGAAACTTTCACAAGCTTTGAAAGTGGTCACGGAAATGTAAATAGTTATGTTAGTCATAATCATTTCACCACTTTCAATCCAAAAATTACTTTTGCTGGTGATAGCCAATCAACTTTGAACATGAGAGTAGTAAATGCTGCCATAAATTCGATTCCCGATAATAGCTCCCAAGAAAACATTGATTTAAGTTTTTTTGACCATTCTGTTGAAAACATGGCACTGCTTAGTGATTTTTTTTGAAAATGCCATGCCTTTTCCGAAGTCGAACCATACTGATAAGTTTCAAACTGAAACTGCAAACTCTATTTCTGGTACAGAAATGAACTGTGACAGTGGTGTTTTAAATGATACTAATTGTGCTGGCAAGCTTGGATTATTCACGCAAACTAGCTCAGAAATACATATCAGTAATAACGCACATTCACCCGAGAAATTGAATGATTGTTCACGTGATGTATACTTAACATCTGATAACGATAATTCTGTGGATTCTAATGGAATGCAAATGAGGAATTTTTATGCAGACCATTTTCAAACTCATGATTGGCAGATGAAGGAAGATAGCAGCTCCACCAAACAAGAGATTACCGATCACCTTTATAGCAAATTTCACACAAATGCAGCTAATGAAGGTAGAGTTTACAAAGTATCCAGAAAAGGATTGAATCATCTCCATCCCAGCATGAATTCACAATCTACATTAAATGACGCACAAAATGAATATGTAGCTGATTTGGATAATCAGTCAAGATCTTCCCTGTGTCCATCATTTCAGGAAAGCATGTTTGAAAATCTTTAGTGAACCGTAAGTTTATTTTTACTGTATTAATTGTAACTGTTACAGAGTGCGTAGCGTTTTTAGAAAATGCTTAAAGGTGCTTATTTTCGATTTTAATTTTTAAAAGCCCTTAAAGATGCTTTTTTCCAAAGTAAAAAGTTTTTAAAAAGTGCTTAATTTTTCCTCTTCTGAAATGTGATATTTTTCTTTACCATGTTGATTTTCGCCACATATTATGCAAAAAGACATTGTCTTATTCAACGTTTTCACAATTCATTTAACGCCAATCTATTTCAGCTTACCGTCAGTTTGTAGTGTAAGAAAACATTATTTGTTTTACATGTTTGATGAAATACTTGCGGGTCCGTACTTGCGTATTCTGAGCTGGATTCAGTGGGAAGGATTTTTGTCTCTCATGTGCAACTCTGCTGCATTTTGTAAGAGATTCTTAATTTCAGACTTCATTTTCCGACCTCCTTAATAGAATCGAAAAATATCTCGAATTTTCTCTGATTACGGGGACCAACTAAATGTCAATTTTTTTTCGCTATTAGCGATTTCGTCACTGGCAAGCAAATAAAACCATCAATTGTCAAAAACTTGCCAACCCTGTCTAATTATGATATTTTTTCAAAGTGCTTAAAATATTTTTGAGTGCTCTAAAAGTATTTTTTGTTGAAAAATTTGGCTACGCACCCTGTGTTATGACCGTAAAATCTATTTATTTTTATTCAATTTTAGTAGAAACTAATTTACTTTATCGGTATCTTTAAGTATACTTTAACAGTAGTTTTAAGTATCTTTTTTAAAGAGTAGGGAGAAAAAATTGTCTTCATTACTCGGAATTAATATCTTCTGCCACCACAAGGTGATAAGAATTGCAAAATGTCGAATACATTTTTTCAGCTGATTTTAGGTATTCGCTTATCGGTAATTTGATGCATTATCACAGTCAATGTCTGTTCAAATTTTAAATATTTTTGAAGTGTTATTTACTTTCCTCTCTTTGGCATCATGAGGGGGCTTCCGATAATAGTGATCTATTATATGTTTCCGTTTAGTGATCATCTCAACCCAAGCCTCCCCCCGCAAAAAATCTGATAGAAAATACTAAATCCAGTAAATATTTCTTTCTGAAAAAAATCAAAACCCTTCATAAAAGAAAAGAACGATCGAACAATATTCCGCCTCTAGAGATAAAAATTAGAGTTAATTTGATGTTTAGAACACCAGTGCGAATCCTTTTATAAAATCATTTGCAATAAATCAATTTGGCCTTAAATTTTTTTCCTGCCAATGTCATGAAGGTTAGTTGAAGAACTCTAAGAAATCGAAACGCGGATTCGATTTTTCTTCAGAAAATAAGCGATTATTTTTTTCCCATAATGCTCAGAAATCTAAAGAAAAACCACTTATTTGTAAATCGCGTCCTTTTAAAAGCACGGTTCTTTTAAAAAAAGTAAAAAAAAAAAATGGTAGCACATTATTCGGATTTATTTTGAACCCAATCCAGAAGACAAGAAAACTTCTAGATCAGTACCCCCAGAGGTATTGATTTGCTATGGGAACATAGGGGACTTTGCGCTCGACAGATTTAACGTGCATCAGTCACCATTTACTACACGGGGAGTCTTCTGCCGACCTGGGATCGAACCCACGAACTCTTGGACATGGGCCCAGTACCCTACCAACCAGGCTATCCCGGCCCTATTTATTTATTTTAAAAAAGCTGAAGTGATAGGTATCCAAAAGTAATATGTGATATTTACAAATGTGTACTACCACTGTTTTCATATAACTATATAGTGCACATTTTGTAGCTAGATGCTAATGAGGTTAAGTCAAATTACGATAGTGAAAAAATGACAATAAAAAACTTAAAATAAAATATGTTCTTCAAGTGGACTTAAAAGTATAAAAATCCATTTTTTTCGCTCATAAAACGAGAAACGTTGGCTGCATCGTTTTTTAAAAGACGAGAAGGGAATTTTTGTTGGCGATTTAAGTTTACTGTGAAATTGATACACTCTACATTTTTCGTTATATGTGTTTCAAAAATAGTTCCTTTTAAGTTCGCTTAAAAAACGTAAGTTTTTATTTAACTTTTTTATCTTTTTTTAATTTTGTATCTTAAAAAGTGTTCACGTCTGAAATAATTTGGAAAATTACGTCGGAACTCTTGCTTACAGCATTTTAAAAAATAACTGTAACTCATATTATCATTACACTCAAAGCTGCAGCTGAAACTTTTGCTCTCTAGTTGGCAAAAAAAGAGGATGAAATTTCCAATCACGAAAAATTTTATTTGGGAAATCATTTTGCTTGTCAGAAAGGGATTGAAACTTTTGGTAGTCGAACTTTTCCTTCATATTAAATTCCTTTTGGTGATAATATCGCAAAAAATCGATTTAAACATTTGATGTCAAACCACAGAAAACTCCAGTTGTCATTTAATAATTCTAGATTGTCGAAAAGTTTTCCAAATTTTTATTGATCTAGTTCCGTCGAGCGATAAAGTTATAATTAATTCTACTTGTAGCCAAAGCCGTGCTGTCGCCCGAAGCACTACGTAAATGGGGTGCCGCACGAGACCCAAATTTAATTTTTAATAAATTTATTTCCTACTTATTTAAAGTATTGTTTGCTTTAAAATATACTAATATGTTATCGTTTTAAATTTTTCTAAGTATAAGTTTTACTAAATATAGAGAGACGAGTGTGCTGCAAGAAAAAAAAAATTATTTGTTTGACATTGAATAGATTGAGTTCCGTATTTTCCAGGGAGATCTCTTCTGTAGAAATTTATGATTCGGGAACCATCCAACGAACAAGTCAATATTCTCAAAGCAAGAGAAAAACAGGCAGAGGAGGAGAATGAGCTCAAATTTTGTGTCAATTGAGCCTGTGTGTCAAACGTAATCTTAATATAATGTGAATTTGCTGATGCAAATCTTAAAATTTTTTGTAAGTATTAAGTTTTTTATCCGAATTTTTGCGGGATTTTTTTGTTGTTGAGAAATTTGGACTTTTTATAAACAAGACCAAAAGGTTTATTAGATAATTACCTTTTATTAAGGTTATAAGATAATTACCAAGAAATTTTAAGTTAACAACAAGAAACATATATACAGTCGGACTTCTATTTAACGAACTTCTATTTTGCGAATTTCTCTATTTTGCGATTTTTTTCGATGAACCAAGAACATTTTGGAAATTTCTTCATAAAATAACTTCCAAATAGTGAAGTGAATTTTCTATCTAACGAACTTTTCTTTGAGATCCACTTCAACTTTTTCCTAAAATATTTCAAACTTGTTAACGCATTTTATGGGAGAAATGACTTTGAATTGATTTTTGAAACCACTTAACTTTTAGAGAAAGCAGTAAAATCACTTTCCCATTTGGTTTGCATTTCAAACGAAAAAAAGAACGCATGTGGTAATAGGTATGTTTAAAATTACTTTTGCAATAAACGCAGCTGTAATTTTATACATAAATTTAGCTTTTTTTTAGTTGAAAATGTATGTATCATGATAGTGTAACGCTGGATAATGTTTTACTCTATTCTTGCTTTCCATGCAGATTAATCATTTAATATAACTATAACGACTGTCCGGATATTTTTTTCATTTATTTTAAACGTTTATTTTTATGATAGTTTCATACGCATTTTATTACGAGTACGCTTGTCGCTTCGTCATGAAAACTGACATCATGAACGGTTTTAGATACAGCGAGTGAATAAAGTAAAAATGAGAGATGAAAGAATATTAATCAATGGATCTGTAAATAGGTGAATTAATACAAGTCAGTAATAAATAGCAATGAATTTGTTTATGGCCAGATCAATGAAGAGAATTTTAGTGAATGAATGAGTTTAATAAAGGCATAATAATATTTATAAAGCAAGTTTTTTTCTTCTTCTCAAAATTGAGTTAATGGCGCCGTTTTCATTATCGCTGGCATTGCCTTTAGCGCTCAGATAATATTGAAAATTTGCATTGCATTGCATTTCATCATAGAACTCCAATTAAAATTCGTTGAACCAAATACGATTCTTTCTTTGTTTGCATAAAAAAAAATTAAAATTTTTTTCTTCGCATGTGCAACATGAAAGAACTACTTTAATTACTCATTCATATCTTACACAGTCTTAAACATTTTTGCTCAAATTTTAAAGCAATAATTTTGAAATTAATTTTAAATTGCTCCAAAAATTTTGTTTTATTTTATTCAATATGTTAAAATTTATAACAAAAAAACGCAAGACAAAAAAATTTGTTTTTTTTTAAATGTCTATCTCTGTAAATATTTAATCTAGTTTAACGAAAGTTTGTGCAATTATTGCATATAATAACCAAAATAATTGTTACAAGCTACAAATTTACTGCTCAAATTTTTGGCATATAGTGTTTAAAAGCATTATTTTCCGTTTGTAATTTATTGGCAGTCCTTTAAACCTCTAAAAGATTTCAACTTCAAGAAAGATTAAAAAATGTGTTTGTATAGAAGTGTTTCCTTTATTTTGTCCAACCCTTGCTGCAGTCATAGCATAAAAAATACGTAACCCTTAAAAGAACTTATCTGCAAGTTGTGGCGCGATTTATATTTTTTTTCCAACTACTCTTTCTCAATGACTTACGCTGTTTATTTGCTTTTTTTAAAAATAAAAAAAAAAAGCAAGCAAAGTGCAGGCATAAATATGTATTCCACTTCTGACACCACTTGTGAAAGAGTTCTGAGTTTAAACTGATAGAATGACCAACTTGAAGAATCATCATCATTGGAAAATAGAAGAAAAAAAATGGAAAATAGAAAAAAAGTTATTTTAAAAAAATAAATTATGTTTTTTCTATTTTCCAATGATGATGATTCATTGGAAAATATTCATTGTTGATGTTTCATTGTTTTTTAATTATTTTTTTTCTATTTTCCAATGATGATGATTCATTGGAAAATATTCGTTGTTGATGATTCATTGTTGTTTTAATTATTTTTTTTTTCTATTTTCCATTTTTTTTCTTCTGTTTTCCAATGATGATGATTTTCAATTATGACAAATTTTCATCCTTCAAAACAAAAAGCCCGTTTCGCACTGTCTTAAAAATATAATATATCATAAAAATTTAACTTTTTCCTTTTTGCATTAAACGATGCAGGTTGCATTTTTTTTTCATTTATTATTTTCGTTTTGATCAGCCTCGCTAAGTCTTATTGTTAAAATGTCCTGACATACACACATGCATGTATATAATATGAAAGTGTCATGGCGAAATAACGAAATATTAAGACATAAAGGAGTGAATAGAGAAAAAATGAATGTCATCACTAGAGTAAAATATTAGATGCAAAATTAAAATAAGATGAAATACCTGATTTCAAATCATAAACCTTTTACTTTCAGCTTGGATGTTATGAACTCGAAGAAACCACGGTGATAAAAATTTCACTTTGTCTGAAAGCTGAGAAAGTTGAACTGGAAAACTTCATACAAATATTGTAAGTGCCATAGTTGACTAAGTTGAACTGTTTCTAAGAAACACTAGTTGGTTTTTTTCAAAGAGATGGAAAGCATTTCTGTGGCTCTGAATTTTAGTCATTTCGCTCAAATGTGTTTTCATGTAATTCAAAATTCAAGTGTGTTTAAGGTTTATATATATAAATCCCAACA
>NC_092210.1:7387272-7407392 GCF_043381705.1 Parasteatoda tepidariorum
TATATATATATAATTGTTATTGTATTTAATGTTGAAAACATCTGACAGATTTTTTTTTATATTCGTGTACAAATCTCTAGTTATTTTTTAATATCTGTATTAAAACTTGAAATATATTTTTTAATTTTTTATTTGATTTTATTTTGACATTGTTTAACATGTTGGTACTATAATTAATAAATTTATTTTTGTTGAACATACTAGTTTATGGTCTGACACGTAGAACACCCAATTATATTTGTTTGTATAGCTTATAAGTTATTAATTTTTCTTATAGGAATTATTTATCCCAGTTTTGAGCAATTTTATAATTTTTGTGTTAATAATGGATTCTATCTGAATAAATTGTCACATAAAAATAAATTTTGTTTGAGCTTTCCAACTTGTTTCTATAACTTATTTGTTATTAAACTAATATGTTTGGCAATACTTATTGTTTAAAATTTATAGCAATTTTTGCGATGCAAATGAAATATTTTGCCATTTTAACATTTGCTTGATTATATTTTTTTTAAAGATGCACACTTATCAAAATAAAATATGAATCTCCCTGACTAACTTTTGATGATTTCATCTGATTCTTTCAAGAGCTATTTTAGCGTTTGTTTAAGGCTATGTTTCAAATATGTTGATTGATTAGATTAGGACCTGTGCAACAAAACAGGTAACTCCGATTTTAACTCCGAGGTAACTTCCTCCATATAGCTGTTTCAATCAAAGCATTTTCTCCTGTATGAATAATGGAGTGGAAGAAAATTACATATTCATGCTGAGTTTTTTTTTTCTTCTTTTTTTTAAAATTCCATTTAATCTTTATTAATAGTTCGAAAATTTAGATTTACCTCGTTTTTGCTCAGAGTGTGTCAATTTGAATAATTAAATTTAACTACAAAAGATGCTTTCTGACAATGAACTAACTCCATTTTCTTCAATAGATTCGGATTTCTGAGCCTCAAAATATAAGACTAGCCCTAATCTGGCGTTTACACTGTTCCAAACTTTCAGTGTAAACGCAAGATTACAAAAAGTTTGAACGTTTTATCCAACCGAACTGAAACTATTAGATCCAGCACAAGCAAAAAGCTTCTTGATGCATCTATCAAAACCAGATGTCATCATATTCTACCATATTTGTAGAAAAAAAAACGCAGTTTTTTTCTAGGCAGTTCTCGGTTATCTCCCTTCTAGAGAGCAATGAAACTTCGGAAAAGGTAGATAAGGATTTTGTAGCAAAATTATCGCAAAGTTGGTCGACGGTTTCTCGGTGAATGATCGCAAAGTTGTTAGGTGCTGTTCAAATGATTAAAATTACAAAAAATATTTTGAGTGATGAAAGAAAAAAAACTGCAATTTTCAGCCAAAAATATGTTTGAAAAGCGCATTTTCATCTAGACATTTTCCATGTTGTACAGTGTTATTGCCGTACGTCTTTAATTGAGTATGTGATTGGGAAAAAAGCGCACTCATTTATCAAACTTGATCCCTCAACGATGATCACACAAAAAAGAATTTTTCATAATAATTATTTTTATACCCACATATAAGATTTGGGGGCCGTAAGAAACTTAAAATCGCACTACTAATCTTAGTTTGGTATATTAGTTTTATTTTATAACTGTCATTGAACAGTCGACCCAATTTTGGGTTTACGACTAACAATGTACCGTCACGTCTACAGTTATGTATATGTTACGTATTAGTACGTAACGTACTATCTCAGTACTAGTAGTATCTATTGCCAACATGGCTTTCGTCAATAATAGTTAGGTGATTTTTTATTGCAGCTCAAAGGAATAAACACCGTTTTATATTTAATAATGTTGGAAAATATTTTTAATTGTAAAGTATAAAATTTATTTCATTTTTTTGAAAAACTAATAAATTGTTTTTAACAAGTTTTTAATTCTGTACTATCAATATAAAAAATTTTTAGTGGATGAAGAAAATCATATAGTTCAATGTTCAAAACTTTATCAATTATTAATTAATCCAATAAAAGATATAGTAACCACTTAATTATTTTTGTACGATATGGTTTTTGTTTTTCTAGTTTCGTAAATGTGTGCAATTTTTTTAAATCCGGGCACTAAATTTCAAAGATAGCGCCACAAAAAGGAAATATGACCTTATGGGATCAAACTTTCAAACACCTGTTCTTATTAAGCAATTAGGATCACAGACATACTATATTATCATTAGGGTCTGTCATTGGATCTATCATCATATATATCATTTGGATCTTGTCTGATCTCATGGGGTGCTAGAATAACAAATGTTTCTAAAAAAACGTTATGTATATTCTGAGAAAGTACGACTTTATGTTTGATGCTTCGAAACCTAAAATGTTTCGTATCCATATTTAAAGTGACCCTTCTAAATATTAAGATTGCCACATAGTTCATGAAAATCAGATTGTTAGTTAAAAGGCTAGTCAGGTTTATTCTTTTTACCCCTTTCGATAAAAGTAACTGCTTGATTCTAGTTTTTTTTAGCATTTATACAGAAAAATTTGTGCTATCAGAAGTTTTATTTAAAAAGATAATTTTTGAAAGCTATTGATAAAAATCTAGAAATTCGAATTATAATATTACGAAAACAAATTCGGGTATTACTTAAACCTGAAAACGAGAGTTTAATAACTAGAATCAAGCAGTACCTTGTGCTAACAGAAAGCTATTTGAATTATGCCGATATTTCTCAGTTTACTTTTTACAATAGTAATATTTAACTTAATAAAACTTAATATTAAAAAACTGAAAAATGAGTGTAAAAAATAAACAGACTCTAAAATTTAGAAATTTTTTATTTATCCAAACAAAATTTGGCATAAATATTTTAATATTATTTACTGTAAAATGACTTTTAATCACATTCAGTTATTTTTAAATTTGGAGAAACAAAGGAATTTTATAACTTAAATAAAACACCATAAATTGAAGTGTAATTTTTGGTCAGTTAAAGCATTTAAAATAAGCATTTTTATTATATTTTAACAGGGTTAGAAAAAAAGTTTTTTTTCTTTCAAAGAAACATTTTTTTTTTTGGTTTAAACGGAATTGTTTTGTTTATTTAAACCAAAGTGTAATCTAATATGTTATGTTTTAAATTAAATTAAATCAAAGAATAAAAAAAAATTCATAAACTTTTTCAGCTATTAATTTTTTAATAAACAATAACAAAATATCCACTTTTATTGAAAAAATTTGCTAATCTGTTAAAAAAATAATAACAGTAAAACTTTGATTATGCTCCTGTATTACTTTACAACTCCACTTAATATACAACAAATAAAATATTTAATTTTAATTGTTCTATTAGTAATGCATGTAAAAGAGTGAGTATATAGGACTGCATAGTCAGTCTTACTGCAGCATTATTTCTGTTATCGTTTTAGCTATATGCAATATATAACATTAATATCTATTTACTTTAAAAAATTAGCATTTCTTTTCTTTTAATTGAATTAATTCGAACTTTAAGGAGAGCATGGCATAGTTTAGGTAATATAATTTTCAATTAAAAAATATTTAAAAATTGTGGTATGATTAAAAGGATTTAAATCGTAAAATTGTCGACATACAATGTGCGCAAAATAAAAAAAAACGGATCATCCTGAATAACTTTTGATCTAATGATCGGATCTTAACTTTCTAGAACTCAATATCTCATGGTAATCTTAATGTTTTGCAATCTTAATGGTTCAAGGGGGACTTCAAATATGCTAATTAAGTAATATTTTAAGTAACAAAATCAGACACAAAAACACACTTTCTCAGTAAACATACGGTTTTTTCGACGGATTCGGAATTATGACGCAATCTGAGAATTACGGTCCGAAGCTTCGAACCCTTAATGTTAAATTCACTTTTTGCTTTTTCCCCCATATCTCGAGAACTTATTAAAGGAATTTGAAAAAAATTGTACACAATTAGAAAATTCGTTTATCCAAAAATAATCCCCTGCAAAATATAAGTTTTAGTAAATATTTATTATTTTATTTCATAATAGACGAAACAACTTTGAATTTTAATTCATATAATTTTTTTGCATAATTTTAAATAGCAAAATACAAAATTTGAGAGAAATCGGTCGAATAGTTCTTGCGAAAACGAACTTTGAAAAAGTTGTATTTTTAAAATTCGATTTCTTAGGAACTATTCAACCGATTTCGGTCAAATTTTCTGTTTCGTTCCATTCTATAAAATGATGTAAAAATTTGTATACCTTACTATTCAAAATATTTTTGACTACTATTAAATAAAATAATAAATATTTATCAAAAGTTATTTTTTGCATGAAATTATTTTTGGATAAATGATTTTCGATTTTATAATTCTGTGCAAAAATGTTTCAATTCGCTTGAGAACTTCGTGTGACATAGCGAAATACACATTAACTAAAATTAACATTAAGGGTTCAAACTATTGGGACTATAATTCCCAGACTGGAGCTACCCCTTTCACTGTGAGGATTATGAATCCGAATACGTCTTAAAACCGTTATCTTTATTCAGAAAAGGTACGTTTTTGAGCATGATTTCGTAACTTAAAATATCGTCTGCACTTATTAATTAGCATATTTGAGGTCACTCCCTCGAACCATCAAGTTTAAGGTGATCCGGTCATTAGATCAAAAGTTATTCGGGGTTGTCCGTTTTTAAATTTTGGGCACTGTGCTTAAAAATAGTGAAATAAAGGTTTGTTTTTAATGTTTTAATAATATATATAAAGAATAAATTACTTTTCTTGTCTGTTAATAGAATAACACAATGAAGCTTTAAGCATATCAATATGCTTATAAATAATGCAGCATTAAATAAAATAATATATATTGATGTTATTATAAATGATTTTTGAATATTGTGTTTTATATTAACATTGTATGTTGAAAATATTGGAATTTTTAATAAAAACAATGTGTAAAAATTTGTTTACATTGATAATAGAAATAAATCGTATAAATAAGGCGAAAAATTAAAATTGAGAATACCATCTCCTTCTCATTTGTTTTTAATTCCTGTAAACATAAGGCGTTAATTAATAAGATTTAAAAAAGAACATTATTTAATTTTTAAGATTATGAGGAAAAAAATGTGTTGATCTGTTAAATTTGCTCTCTTTAAACTGTTTTATACGTTTTTGGAGAAACGCAATGATGCATAAATTTTTAAATCTTGCATATTAATGTTTATTTAAAGTAACAAAGATTCTCGTTAGTTATTGAATACAAAATTGATAAGATTTTCCAGAAAAAAAATTACTAATTTTTCATTTGGTTGCATTTAAATTAAAAGTATTTACATAAATAGTAGAAAATCAAATTATTAAAAAATAATTTTTCTTAAAAAAAAGGTTGGTTTTTTTCAAAAGGTTAAAGAAATAATTATTTCGCTTAAACCAACCAATCAACTAAGTATTATACATTTAACAGCTGTTTCATAATGTTTTTAAAACTCAATTTCTTCAGTAGATTTAATTTATTTTTAAATAAAAAGTTTAGTACTTTTAATATTTTTTTAATATTATTTTAATATATATACACTCTGTTTAAAAGAATAATTTTATGTAAAGAATGCATATCCTGGGTTTCCTTACAATTTAAATCATTAGACAATTTTCGTTTTTTGAATTTCAGAACTAACACTAAGTTTGCTAATGTATTGTTGGTATAATCTTGTTGAATGTTATGTTTATTGTATTTATTCATCTTCAAGTATTTTACTGTTTTTTATATAATGTTTATAATATTGATAAAGGATGTAAAATTTGTTTTGTTTTTTTAAATTGATTTTTACAATTTTATCTATAAATTATAATAGAAAGCATAATTAGTATATAATTTATAGGATAATAATCGATTTCGAAAAATATCAGAAGTTATGAATATTTATCAAAATTAGTAGAAAATTACAGAAATTTGATTATCAAAACTTAACTGGTTTCACTAACTTAGTATCATATTTCTTTTTATCTATTAGATGGAATATCTTTAAAATTGGCTACAAAATAATATTTCACATTCAAGAATGTCTTGTTAATGGTTAAGATTCTACTAGTTATCCTTTAAAATATCAATCTGTGTTTTACACCCAGAAATAGTATTTCAGGAAATTAAAACTTAAAAACGTGAACGATACCTCTGCTAAACTTTACTTCTTCTTTGGTGTTCGCTAAAGATTTAAAAGAAAAAAAAAAGATCGTTTTGCCTCGGACTGAATTCGTAAAATCTCAAAATCCCTGGAATTATTAAAAAAATTTAATATAAGCTAGATAGATACTAGTTGAAAGTATTCTTTATTTGGTAATAAGTAGTTCCGGGATATTAAATTTCAGCTTTACAGAAACTTTCTGACTTTTCAAATGTTTTTTTGAAAACTGCTTAGAATATTTAAAATTGATTCTACGAACTTGCTTGCTTTCAAAACTAATCTCATTGGTGATATTATTAAACACGGGAAAATAGCATTGGAGTATATTGTTTCTTAAGCGTTTTTTTTTAAATTAAATTATTTTAATATTTTTTATGCATGTTTATTATATTTTTGACTAAATACAGTTTCAACCCTAAAGACGGAAACTAATTAATTTCCTACCAAAACCACCTCTATTATATAAAATGAACCTGTTTTTAGCTTTCGTTCAAAGCTAAAGTATTTTTGAGAATTGCAACTGGGTCTGGTTCGACACCACTTCATCGACAGGCCATTTCATCGACTAGGTCATTTCGTCGACAGGGTCGTTTCGACGACAGGCCATTTCGTCGACAGGCTCATTTGGTCGACAGAGTCATTTCGTCGACAAATCATTTCGTCGTCGATAGGGTTATTTCATTGATAGTGTCATGCGTAATTCTGAAACTATTTTGGATATTTAATCTAAATATTTTTATTATTAATCATAAAAATGCTATTATTTAATTTTTATACTAAAGTCAAATTCTTTATTGTTGTGTATTGTTCCAATCGCACTAAAAGAAGTTGACTTTTTAAATTAATTGATAGGTAGTTGAGAAGCGTTTAATCGAGAACGGTTGATGTATCAAAATCTACTTTTCTATATCTAAATCTTAACAGCTCGACACTTATTTTCAGGATAGATAAGGATTGTCTTCAGAACATTACCAAGCACGATATCCGGACCGTGGTCAACAGTTAATATAGTGTGACGTTAGCAATCAAATTGTTTTTAATATCAAATCAAATTAATAAAATATATTTTTAGAATTAAAAGTAATAAAAATATATTACAATGAAAATTTAGACACTATTTCAAGGGCATGAAGGCTAAATTTATGGCTGTAAAAATTTTCAACATTTTTACATACATGTTTACAAAAACATAGACTTCAGTCAAATTCTCTCAGAAATGGAAATAATCATAGACCTAATAATTATATCTGCATAAGTTAAAAAAAAAATATCTAGGTTTTTTTTAATGGTGGAAAAGTAATTTCTTAGTGTTCACTTTAATTGCAATTTGAAACTTTTTATTCAGCATCTTTAACATTCGGACAGGAATATTCGAACTTAGTGTTTGTTCCGTTACTACTATTAACGTTTTCGACGAACTATAGGAACGCAAACATGATGTTTAGGTATTTACAGAGGTGGTTGTAGACTCCTACAGTATATAACAGGACAAAAAATGTTTAGAAACACAAGCGTAACGTTGCAAAGGTGTTAGTGCTTGCTCTTCACAAAATATTTTTTTTCTATGGATAGTGAATTTAATAGTAGTATTAATTATTAAATCCTAATATAATATTATTAAATTGTACTATTATTATTATAATTAAATAATAGTATAATTTAATAAGAATAATAATAGTAGTAAATAAATGATTAATTAATTCCTTTTTATTTGCGGGATTTAAATTAGACACATTTTGTTTAAAAAAAATGAACAACAAATCAAACCTGGAATTTAAACGTAAGAATAAATAACTCTTGCTCTACAAAAAAGAAAAGAAAAATCTTGCCATTAAAATTTGACCAATTTTTTACTAGTTTAATTGCTCAAATTTTTAAATGATTTTTTGTGCAGGATGAAAACACAATTTTCAAATGCTTTCTGACTACCATTAGCAGAACTTATCAGCCATCAAAATTTTTATTATTTTCGGTCTGAACAAGCCAGGAGACTCAAAACTAAAATGTAGAAAAAAATGAAAATAAGAAATACATATATATTTAAAATATCAAGTTTGTTCAGTAGACTAAAAATGAGAAAAACATTTTCACGCATAGCAAAAACCACAAGGGCAAAGTTTCGCAATAAACTTCGATCAACATTCAAAATTCCACCTTTTTTGTTTTGGTGACAAAAGTTAACATTTCTTTTTCAGTGCACTTATCAAACATGATGTTTAAAAAGATTTCCATTTCCGATTACACTTTTTAAAGGACTTAGTGCTCGCCTTTAAAATATATACTTTCATTGCAAATTTTATTAATTTAAATAAATTTTTATTCTCTGGCAAATCGAAAAGAAAAACATTTTAATATTTGAGTTAAAAAATAAGTTTGCTAAACTTATTTTAATTAAACATTAATGAGAATAAAATCAGATGCATATGAATAACTATCCTCATTTATAAACTGAAAAGTCAATTGATTTGTTATATCGTAATAAGTTGCGTTTTTTTTCCAAATGTTTTAAATCATAAAAACCAATTACAGAGATTTCCTCCCCTCCTCTGATTTCGAACCATTTTTTAACACGATCATTTCTATTGCATCGCATACCGAGGATGTGGAGTCATTTTGAGTTTTTTCTTTTTTTTTTACATTAACGAAGTTTATTTTATAAGGTAAAAGAACTTATATATGTTTGGGGAACACATAGGATAAAATACATATTAAACTATTAAGCATTAAAACGTAAAAAATAATTAAGTAAGAAATAAAATAAACTGGAAATGCGAGAACAAGATTTTTGTTTCAAATAATATTTCATTTAAATTTCACAAGAATTGTCAGAAACTTCCCTCTTCAGCAGCATAGCTGACAAAGATATGAGGAATAGGGTTAGAACCAAATTTTTTATCAACAATATTTCCTAATATGTTTTCCAGGTTGGATTTTTATTTTATTTTTCCCCACATGCATTTTTTTCAAGATTTTTATAATAATAGGAAGTTCCACCCCTTGCTCACTTCGCTCACCAACCTTCGTAATAGCCACTCATACAACTTAGTTTGTTTTTTCCTATATCGATATTTTTTTTAAGAGAAAATATAGAAAAAATTGAAGTTTTATGTAAGAAAATTTTGTTAATATGTCAATAGTAACAAAATTAACGATTACTTGCATATGAAAAAAAAATCAACTGAGCTTGAAATAATAAATAAATATATAAACACAGGAACTATATAAATTTTTGATAAAGCTAGTAATTTTACTAGCTAAAACATTTGTGTTTTTCGGATTAAATTCATTGTAATCACCACCATTGTTATCATTGTAAAAGTTTATTCCTTTTTTTCCACAAGATTCCAAACTGTATTAATGCGTATTGTGGGGGAGACATTATATTGAGTATAATTTTCTTTTTAACGACAGAGAATTTTTGCAGCTGAAGTCGCCTGTTAAAGAAAAGATCTTGTCAATGAAATGACCTATCGACCACGTGATTTCATTATCTCACAGATTCATTATATATCTACTGTCTTTTTTTTTCCTTTCTAATTTCACCCGCCATTCACTCCCTACATCAAGAATTATTCACAATAGTTATGACGATGATAATCTATAATAATGTCCATTAAAAATTAATCTTAGAAATAAATGTGTAATATACAACTTAAATGTGTGAAATACAATTAATGTTTCGTTTTTGCAACGTTATGTGAATAGAGGAGCAGACAATTTTCAAATAAAATGTTTCTTTTCTGGCAAATTCGACATACGATTAATATTTTGCATCAGGCTAGGTTTAAAAAAATTTCATCACAAATATACTAAATTACAAAGAAGCGCAAGAGGCATAACGTCTAATGTTAAAAATCATAAAACTAGTTTCTAAATTACGCATGACTTTGCGTACGAAATAAACTTTTCTACATATTGTCGATGAAATGACCATGTCGATGAAAAGACCCTGTCGACGTAATAACCTTGACAAAGATATGACCCTGTCGACGAAATGACCTAGTCTATGAAATGGTTTGTTGATAAAATGGATTGTCGATGAAATGAATGCGACCCGTTGCAACTATCTTTGAATAATCATGGGCCTCGGTTATACTTATTTGTTCTCAGCTGTATTAAGTCCTGTAGAATTTCTGAAAATGAATCTTGGTGATTTTGAAAGCAAAGGCTTAGTTCTAGTTTTATTTTTATGCATATTTTATCTGAAAATTTAAATATTATTAAATTTTACGAAATTGGCGAAGCAATTTTGTTTCATATTACGAAGGGATACAACCGAATAGATACTATTCGTACTACTGAATGTTCGAAGCAATTGTAGTAAATTTTAGTTTTAAAAGGCAACAAATGTATCTATAAATATTAATTTCCCCCCACTTGGCAGCATTGGCTGCCAAGTATTGCTCAAATAGTATTGAAATATAGCTGTGCAATTTATTTTACATTGTATAAATATGTTATGCGTAACATATTTTGCATCTATAACGAGCTTTGCCGGATACATTATAATAAAATATTTTTATGTTCTTTGTTAAATATGAGTTATCAATGAGCTTTAAAGACAAAAAATATGTTATCTGTTTCTGAACTGTTGGAAATATCAGACTAGTGGACTTCAGAAATTAAGAAGCGTTACTTATTTCTGAAAATTTTAACTTCTATTGAAATTTATGAAATTAGCGGAATATTTAATATCAAACCGATGAGCTGCAGAAATTGAAAATTGTTACCCGTTTTCCCTTAAATATTTGCGAAACCATTGAGCTTCAGAAACGGAAGAAAATATTTTCTGTCTCTGAACTTTATAACTATCATATTAATGAGCTTCAGAGTCTTAAAATGTGTGACGTGATTCAGATGGTATACAGCTTTTTCCCTGAAAATTAGTTTTAGTGATGAAAATATAGTAAAACATAAATTTACATGAAAATAATCTTTAAAAATGGTGCTGAATATATAAATTATTTTTGGAATACGGTATTATGATCAAAAATAGTTTATATAGTTTAAAGGCAACGCTTTATATTTGTATGCTATTTTTATCGATCAAAAATAATTATAATGGGGAATTTATATAATCTATGTCATAACTAGCCCATATCAAATTAGCAGTAATCAGTCGATAGAATAGGTCAGTACGATATTTGATCCTTTATAATGGATATAGCATTATATTGAAAGGAGATTTTAAAAGTAATTTTTATCTTAGATTTTAAAAATTATATTTTTTCTTCCAAGAGTAAAGCTGTATGTTGCAAAGTAATTAGAAATTTTGTTTAATTAAAAATAAACGATTAATTTGTTTTACACTTATAGGTAAACAATAATTATAAAATAATTAATTGGAATTTAACAATTTGAGTAATTGTCTTAAAAAATGTGTAACTTTTTGTTAAAAAAAATTATAAAAATTGTGAAATTTGTTAAACAGAATATTGATATTACTGAAGTAATTTTTAGTTCGAAATTTAATTTAAACATAATTTAATTATTAATAACTAATTTAATTATAATTAAATTTAATTATTTTCTCTGTTTAATTATAAGTTAAACAGAGAAAAAGTTTAAAAATATACAATTAAAAAAGTAAAAATATTAATAAAATTTGTTATATAAGTTAATAACTAAAGGAAATCATTCGGCAATTAAATGAAAAAATATGTATTAAAAATTTTTTTTCTACTTGTGCTATTACCTGAACTTTCATTAGTTTCTATAGGAACTCTGCATTGCATAAAAAAGAATAGGTTCTCGTTATTTTAAAAATCGCAAGATGGAATTTATACTTCTGAAATTCGTGACAAGATTTAAGTATATTGTAAAAAAAACATTAGAATAGCAAAAAAAAAAAAAAAAAAAAAAAAAAAAAAAAAAAAAAAAAAAANAAAAAAAAAAAAAAAAAAAAAAAAAAAAAAAAAAAAAAAAAGCCAATTTAAAGAAGAAGAAAAAAAAAGCGAACTTCTTGAAAATAAATATTTTAACCCGTGATTAAACAGATAAATCCAATTGCCAAAAGACAGCGTTAGCATCTAATTTTTTACAGTATATTTATTCTTTTGCAGTTGTACTGATTATTAATTGAATGTATGTATTATCTTTCACCTGCCACAATAAAATCTAAATTTTAAATATATATTTATTGAATTTTACGAACTACTAGCTTTCAGTCTTTCACCTAACTAGGTAGTGAGTTTGTTTTGGTGAGGCCATACGAACCAACTAGTTTCTTTTTAGTCTAATTTTGCATAACTAGATGGTAAGTTTATTTTTGAGGACTATACATTCAAACTACTATCTTTTAGTCTAATTTTACATAACTAGATAGTAAGTTTATTTTTGAGGACTATGCGTTCAAACTACTATCTTTTAGTCTAATTTTGCATAACTGGATAGGGCTATGAGTTCACCCCAGAGATGATAGTCTTGATAGTTGTAATCTGAGTGACTGTGATACTGAATTGCGCCAGTGGGAGAAGCCCATCAGGGAAATCGGTGTCCTTCGTTTATCGAAGAATAGTACATTTTCATGTAAAAAATATCTATATGTATATAATCAGTGTGTGTGTAATGTTGAGTTCAATTATACCTGTCAGGGCAGTTTCGCCTCATCTGTGTCTGGAGAAATATGTAATTCTTGTCTTGTAGTACAAAGTCCCTTCCATTTGCCAAGATACCTTTTTCCTTTTATAACCTCGAACTTGGTGTTAAATTTTTTATTTCATTTTCTCGATGTTTTTAGCAAACTTTTGATGATAGGGAATTATTCTATTACTTTAAAATAAAATATAAGAAATAAAAGCATCGCTTTTATGGATTTGGAGATATGGTGTTTGATAACATTTAGAACTTTAACTGGTTTATTTTTTAAAAGAGAAAACTAAAGAAATAAAATTATGTGGATTGTAAATTTTGGTAGGTAATTAAACCCTTCCTATTTATTAGTTATCCTATTTATTAATAGATTTTTGTTTTAAAAATAAAATAAAATCACTTTGATTAGATTAAAATGATAAAGCTGATTTTGATTCTGCTGAAATTTCTATTAACATTTACTCTAAAACGAAGATTTTTTTTGGAAAAGTCTAAGAACGGACAAAGATATAAATCTAAATGGGATGTACTATGACGAGACAACAGCGAGTTTTCTAAAAAAATAATTTATATGTATTGCCTCGTTACAACAGTATATTCCCTATTAACTTTATCATGATTCATGATGTATTTAGAGAATGCTTTACATTCGACGAGTAAACACTTTTCACTTTAGTAACACTTTTCACTTAGTCTTATTTCAAATTTTTCATTTATTTGTTTTCTATTGATTTATTTCTGTTATATAACAAATTCTGTTATAAATAAAGGAAAAATTTATATTTATCAAAAAGCATTTATCTAGTAATTATAAGAAATGATTCTCATATCCGTATTTCAGGGCTGATTGTGCTCCGGAAAAATCCGGATTTCCGAATCTTTCGCTAACAGTGATCCGGAAATTTCCGGAGATCGAAAGTTCAGACATTTCAAAAAATCATTGNTTTCGTAAAAAAATACAAAGTGTGCTATAGTTTTGTCGCGGGCTGTGCTAATCCATATTATTAATGCTTACCTTCTTTTTTGGGCATTGATAATTAAAATTGATATCTAAACCAAACGAATGGTTTTATCGAAACAATAATTATCCAAAACTATAAAAGTTTTAATAATGACACTGCAAATATTCAGCACAGTTTGCAAAGATAGCTGAAACTGCGTTTGTTCAAATGCTCGTGACACGTGACATTTGGACAAACGTACATATGCATATGACTTATAAACTGCGCTGTGTTCGTGCCACTGTGCGGTGGTACGTAAATACTTGTTTCACCCCAATTAATATACGTTTATTAATTTATGTTTTATAAAGAAACTGATATTGAGTCAATTATAAAAAAAATTCACAAATTTTACATTCTTAATTATGTATGAGTATTTTGCGTATTGAGAACTGTTTTTTTTTTCGACCCACAATCGACCCTTCCGATTCGGATAGACCCCCATTCGCCCCCCTGTCTCAGATCGACCCCCGCTTTTGTTAAATAGACCCCTGGGGGTCTATATAGACCACTTTGGCGACCTCTGAGCTAGAGAGTTGTAATAATATAGTTCAATTAGAAGAGAAAAACATATAAATTCTAAAATAATGTGTTCTATATCCACTCAATCTGATAGGACAGCATTGTGCTATTCTATATGGTTTTTAAAGAGACTTCACAATAGAATAAATACTTGTTTGTGGAAATTAAATGATGACCAAAATCATATTTAGCTATTTATACCACTCTGAGAATTGAGTTCTTATAGAAAAGAGAAATTTTAATGCCTGATAATTTCTCAACAGAGTTCTCTTAATAGAAAAGATTTCAAGTCTTTTGTAACCAAATTAATTGGTATTCCCCCCTAATTTCATTAATTTGAAAAAAAAACTCGTTTTTCTGCCCAAATATATCAATTCCTAATGCAAGAACAAAAACTGTTCATGTTGAGCAAAATTTTACATTTTTAGTTTTTAAAAAAATATTTTGTAAGTAAAGGCAGCTTAAACCTAGAAGTGAGAATGAGAACAGAAAACTGTTCTACAATGTATACAAACAACATGTTCTGCAATGTATACAAAATAAATGTTCTACAATGTGCCGACCGGACTGTGTAGGGTGCAGGGAACTGTGCTTGCATCAGAAAGGTTCTGGGTTCGAATCCCGGGCAAGGCATGGGTGTTCTTTCCTTCTCTGTACTGTCTGTCCTCACTGCGAGCTGCGTTGGCCCACCTAATATGGTGCCCCTGAAAGAGAGACCAACAAAATCGCCCTGTAAATGCCTGAATTGACGAATGTGTTGTTGGGGGGGAAAATGTTCTACAGTGTATATGCAAATTTGCAATATACTATTACAATCTTTGTTTGAGAACTTACAGTATTATACAAACTTGCAAATTTTTCTTAGGTTTTCAAAATTTGACACCAATTATTCTTGCATTATTCTATTTATATGTGGAAAACCGTATCTTGGACATATGGAGTTTGTTGTAAAATATTGTTAGATTTTTAAGTTGAACAAATGTTATTATTAATAGAATTATTAATGGTTGTAATTTAATACATTTAAAAAATTGAATTTTCCAAAAATTATAATTTGTAATAATTTAAAAATGTAATTAACTATGAATACATTTAAGTTGAATATATTTTTTTTCTAACATCAAATTAATTGTAGTTATCATGTGTGTACTTTCCTTGCTTTTTTAAAGATATAATAAAAAAATATTAATATTTTAATTTAATCTGTGATACCTGTGTATTTTTAATATTTCTTTTCGTCATCGAAAAATTGTAAACTGTGTTTGAATCTACGTTATGTTCAAATACTTTTTCTTAGATGAGTACAAAATATAGGTTTATATAACTATTGCATTTATGATGTCTATTTTGATTTTTTAATTTCATTTTTTTCTTAAAATAATTGCATATTTAGTTTAATGTATTTTACTAATGAAAAATACATTTGGGAGCACTGTTGGAATCGTTAGGGAAATGTTCATCATACTTTCACATTAATAATGTATATAAATTAATGTAACGTGAGCATGAAATTTCTCTTCAGAAATATGTGAATTCATACAGTAATTAACGTTTTGGTAGTTTTAAGTAACTCTTCTCCTTTTAAATGAGGCCTTCTTCGGTTATTAATTTTTTGACCCTGGGATAGGTTTGTTGCTCATGCGTCTCTTTGAGCGACTCGCTCAGTTGTGGGTCTCGCCGCCGTTAAAACCTCTAGACAAAGAAGCTCGGGCGGGTGCATGACTTAAGTCACCAACACTAAAAAGCACAGCAATTGCACTTTTTGAATTCTTTGGGTAAGGTGCCATGGCGATTTTCTCTAATTTCCATTTTCATTCTCGTTTTTGCCACAATATAGCTTAAAGCATGATTTAATTTCGTTACCACAAAGTACTATTGAGTTCTACAATAAGTCTAAATCGGTATATTCGCACCTGGCTTTCGTGTCATTATGCATTAAATTACATCATCCAATATAAATTTTGAAACAGATAAAAAATCTTGGAAATGGGACGTATCTAGCTAGACATATTGAAATTGATATGCCAACCAAATTTAGATGCATAGAAGAATGTACTACGAGCAGAGTGTCCGATGAAGGACAGTCTGATTTCAAAATTTAAACCTTGCAAACAAATGACAAAAGCAGAATGAAAAAAAAGCTAAGTTTGTTAATTGAAAAAGCAGTAAAAATTTGGTTCATAAATTTGGAATTAAGTAACAAAGGGTGTCGTTTTACTATGTGCAGTGTTCTTAAAGAGAATGCAAATACTTCTCGAAAAGAATACAGAAACGATTCTTGAAATCACAATGCAATCTGTTTAGAATGTTTCACGTTTAATTGATAGCACTGATCATCGGAGCAATATTCATAGAGACTTAGTAATGCCATTACAGCTTGCAGCGCCATCTGCTGACATTTTGCAAACTATCGAGTTTCAGTATAAAAACTTTATAGCCCTGGCCCTAAACATTCCATTTGTTTCAATCTTCTTTTGTTTTCGAGATTTTTGACATTAAGCTATCCTTCGCTGGGCACCTTGATATAACTGTTCTCTTTGATGTGGTGTAGTTAGCTTTATAGTAAGCCATTTAAACGAGCCATTTAACTTGCTTTACAAAAGTCAATAACAAAAAAGCAGGTAGAAATAATAAATTTACTTATGTTAACTTTCCGTTTAGGGATCGTGGTTGCTATATATTGTGGTAATTTTTCGTTTTAAATGTTATCGTTGTATTATAAATGAAAAACGGTTAAAATTTAAATTTATGTTTGAAGGACCTACATTATTCAAATCACCATGTTGGAAGCTATTGGTTTGATGATTAAGGAATATGCTTTCAAATTTAGAAACGTTCATAAAACTGACCAATTTTATAAATAGTTGTATAAACTTATGTTGTCTAACAGTTTATGTTTGTTGTGTACTTGAATCAAAATTTTATTTTTACAATTGTCACCTTTTGTTTCGTACCACTGAAATAAATTGTGTTTATATAGATATTTGTATTTTACATGTTATCTTTATTTGTCTTGTAAAACTGTTATGTTATAAAGTATTTTCAATGCTGTAGTTTTCGCGTTTTTATTGACTATGAAATCGAAACACTTTCATTGAATATAAACATAAATAACAGGAATGTATTTTGGGATTTCTTAATCCATATTTATAAAATCATTAGTTCAGATATCCTGTAAATAGGAATAAAATTACTGTTATTGGGGTATATTAGCAAGCATTTTTTTTTACTGGTGTGCAAATTTTAATTATAATGCTCGAAATTCTTTTTTTGTGGAAAACTAAAATTTTTCGGAATTAATTTCGGAGGCTCTACCATGTTCTTATTCATCATTATTTCTTAAATGTTCATATTTTAATGAAAATATATAATTTTTAACGATTTAGCAAAGTATTTCAGGGGAAGAAATTCCAATAACTATCGAATTCCAATAACTATTAAATTAAATTATTATAAAAATTATTAAATTAAATTATTAATTCCTATAACTATTAAAATAAAAGCTGGTATTCGGTTCTCAAATAAAAAGTATATATCTCAAATAAAATTCAATATGTCTAGTTTCAACTCTGCAGCTAGAACAAATGACTGAATTATAAGGTCTGAATTCTCTTATACAATATTAATCTGCATATTTTTCAGTTGAAAAATCTAAAGGTTCAACTGTTTTTATTTAGTAGAAGCTGAGAAAAATTAAAATTAATTATTTTTAATAAAAATAATTTGGTAACAATGAAAAAATATTTAAATGGGGCGATGAATATTTAAATGTGATTAACTTACGAGAGGAACTTTACTTCGTGCGCATAGCGTAAAATTTGATGTTTCTCTTTCAGTCGTCTAAAAATTTATTCGCAATTTAGTAAAGAAATTTGAATAAAACATTTTATTGAATTCAACGAATGTCGAGTTTTGTTAAAGCATGCTTCTGATAGAATATGATTATACACCAGATTGTGCTTATTTAATGTGATTGTATTTTATTTTTTAGTTTGTTTCTCAATAATTATACAATTTCAATAATATGCATGCGTATGCATAAATTTGGAATAACATGTTTATAAATTTCTTCAATATGTATTTTATAATTAATAATACGAATACATAGTCAACATTTTTAAGCATCTTAAAAATTCTGTCCACATCTTATAAATCGTCTTAACCTTAAATTAAGTTTTTTAATCACCTGTCCGGGAGTGTTTCTCAGAAATATTTCACCATATATTTAATTAAATTTTAATATTTTTAGAAATCTTATTCTTTACGCAACTACGCATATTATTTCTTCATTAATATAAATCAATTTTTTTAGTACTTTAGTTTAGGTTTTCTTTAAATTAAAGTTACTTTTTAAATTATTGACAATTTTTTTTTGAAGAAAACTTAGAATTATTGTCTGCTAGCTAAGAATGAAACCTTGTTAAGAAAGTAAAAATATTCCGCTGTTTAAAATTATTTGATGCAAAACAACTGACTATTTACTAAGCATACAATTATTTTTGAAAAATGAATATAAATTATTGATTGTCCTTTTTTTTCTCTTGTGGAATTTCAAAAATTTTAAATTTGAAATTTCAGAGTTACGTGAATGTTAGGAGACAAGGTAAATCTTCTACAGGAGAATCAAAATACGCCGAAAATTACATGAAAGCATTTAAACTCTGCAAAAAGCTTTGGAAAAATAGCTGCTCTTCAAAACGCCCAAATCTTTCTAAATTGGTTTCATTTTCTAATCAATGAGCTTATTTAAGTCGCAATATTTAGTCACCTTAACTGTTTCTGATAAAATTAATATGCATGCATTTTTTGTATTTTAATGTTCTTCAAATAGTATTATTTTTTATATAGATTAGTGATGCATGTTATATATTTATCTCGAAAACATTTTGAGAAAGATAAAGTATACATTTATATTTAAATTTGTTCTAATTTTTTATTATTGAATTCTATAAAATATTTAGTTACATATTTTAATTTCCTGTGATATTTTTTTCCCGTGTACATTTTTAACTGTTTATTTAAACCAAATATAGCTTTTAAAAAGGCTTTTTGTTTAGAAAGAAGTTTTACGATACTTTTAAAAGAACACTGAATGCTACATCATTATTTTCTTTCATTTTATAATGCACTCATTAATATCTATAAAAGATATTAACAACTTCGCTTCGGACGCAAACATAGTATTTTTGTGATTGTATTAGTCTCGTTATTTCACACCTTGTATACTTGCAAATTAGGCTCCTCCTTTAGCAAACAGGAGGACTCTCGCCCGACACAATTCATTTCAGTTATTCTACATTTGTGAATCTCAACAATTGACCGACAAGTGGAATTAGAATGAAAGAAAGGAAGAAGAAATTTGCAACAATAACAAAAAATAATAAAGTTTTTCTTACTGCGCAATTCTACAAGTGCATACTCGTAGAACTCAAAATATACGATCATAACACACAAAGGAAACAAAACAATAGCAAGAGGGGAAAAAATAGTGCGTGGAGTCCCTCCGCGCGGAAGAAGTGAAAATTCGTAATGCGGAAATGAAAATAGGAAGGGGTAGAAATTGATTTTTAGTGAAATCATATTGATTCTTAAAGACAAACTTTATTAACAATGCTTACAATTCACAATTGATCGTATCTTTTAATTATCATTTTCGAGTGAAGAAATATCCAAATCTATAACATTTATAATGGGATTATGATAACTAAAGTAAGATACGAAATGTTTGAGTTCTATTTTTTCAATATTTCTTGCAAAAACTGCATCAATGGTAGTTCCCCCTTTGGTTGTTGGATCATTCCTACCATTTATCATTTCCAATCCAAATTTGTCTTTAAGGAAGGTTAATAATGTTTCAG
>NC_092210.1:7408057-7451284 GCF_043381705.1 Parasteatoda tepidariorum
AAAAAATATATCACAACTATGATAATATGTATAATTAACTATGTTTTAGTTGAATTTATGAACTGTTACAATTGACCCCGTAAGTGGGGACAATTGTAACAACTGCACGACTGTCAAAAATTGTTAATAACTAATATAATAATATTTAAAATCAGGTATTTATTTTTTTTCTAGTAGAGGATAGTCTACTTTACTCGTCTGTCAATTAATACTAATAATATATTGGATTTTTTGTTAGTTAAAAATAGTTAAGTAAAAAATGCTACAATTGACCCCACTCTCCCCTACTTTTTAACGGTCATTGACCGTAATTTAGTGGTGAAAATTTTTAGTGAGTATAATCCACTTTTACTTTGAAATTTTAGACCCTAATTTTTACATTAATACTTATTTAATTACAATGATTTAGATTACATTGATTAAACTTACTATTATACAATAAATATTGCTGTAAAAATTACGGTATATCAGACTTTTTGTTCCGTAAATTTTTATGGTAAAAATTACTGGTACCCTGAATGCCGGTACTTTTTTACCGTAATTTTACGTTGTATGTATTTCATTTTACGTCTGGAAAAGAAAATTTAAATTTTAGTTAATTTAATTGTAGTTTTTAAAACTTTCAATTAATTTTTTATTTTCTATTTATATTCGTTTTGAAACAACCTATACTATTAAAAGCATTTTGTTATAAATAAAAAAATATTAAATAAATGAACAGAAAACTATCAAATAACGAAATAATCTGTTTATTATCTACTTTCCTACAACGGCTATAAATAAATTTTCATTATTCTTTATCTTGACTTAATTGCCAACTTATTAATATTATGTTTTATTAATTTAAGGATAAGTGTTGTTGTTGATGTGGCTTATCCTCCAATGCCTGACGAAGTCAAACGAGGTCCATCAGACAGTTGACCCTAAGAAAATCGAGGACCAGAAGGGGGGATAAGTATATGTCCTCTTGGGAAAGTCCCAGACAGTCCAGGATGTGTTCGGGAGAAGCCTGCTCAGTTTGACATTTGGAGCAGACCTCGAAGATTCTCCTGCTTTCGAAAAACGAGAGACTTTTTGTGTGACCGCTTGCTGTTCTGGAAATTGCGGTTTTAGAAGGTCTGTCTCAATTGAGGGCGAATGAAGAAACTGGCTCTTTGCCCGCATACCAGTGATGCAGGGAGGAATCTTCCACCCCTTCGAAATTTCAGGATTAACTATGGATTGATGTTCTAGGAAGGTAAGAGTTGAATACGAAGGATTAGCGTGGTAAGAGCCCTCCTTGGCCAGTCTATCCGCCTGTTCATTGCAGTATATGTCAACATGAGATGGGATCCACTGAAAATAAACATCGCGGAATTTTGAAATGAGCTTGAGTTTGAGAAGGATAGAAATACTAGTTTGATCTCCAATTGCAATCCAGTCGTGGAGGTGTTGGAGAGAGCTGCGACTGTCCGAAAGGAACCAGAGGTCCTCGAATTCATTTTCATTAAGAACAGCTTCGAGGCCTTGTTCAATTGCTATTAATTTACTCTTGAAGTACGATGAGAAACCAGGGTTGCGAAGGCTGATAGACAACCCCCCCTGTTTCTCGATGCAGATGCCGTTGCTTGCGTGGTCGTCCAGTTTAATGCCGTCCGTAAAAAAATTTATGACATTGTCGGTGATCTTATTTATAATTTCTAAGGCCAACTGTCTGAGATGAGTAGGGATCAAGTCTTTCTTGGTGAACGGGATAGTAAAATTGAAGTGGAAATAAACTGTTGGGAGTCCCTCTGAGGGACTCAGACAAAATTTTAAGGCGTGGGACTCAATTTCATTGTAAAGCAAATGCAGAAGTTTATCCTGACTAAAGAGACTGTTTTCTTAAGTCTTTGATTGTTATTCCAGTTGTTTAAATATAGGGAGGTTCTATTATGCTGACCGTAGCTAGAAAGTTTGTTGAAGTATTTGATAAGGTTGGCCTTTCTTCTAGTTTGGAGAGGTTGCAAGTTAGCCTCATAGAGAACTACTTCTCTAGGGCAGCTGCGTCTTAGTCCAGTAATAATTCCAGCAGCACTAAGTGTAACCTTCTCCAATTTATCCAAGTTGGTGGCTGATGCACAACTGTAAACAGGGAAACCATACTCTAAGATGGGCCTAATATATGTCATATACGTATTTCTCAGAGTGAGAGCATCAGCTCCCCAGTCTTTGCCTGCAATGTATTTAAGAATATTTAATCTTTTTCTGCCCTTTAAGACAATATGTTCGATGTGCTCGTTGCTTGTCCATTCGGGAGAAAGATAATTGGAATTGGAATAGTGACACGACCCACCCTATTTGTGTAGGGTTTACGTCAAGCAGAAAATGTACAATAAATAGAAATAAAAGTTGCAGAAGTACCCAATGGGGCAAACAGACAGTCAAGAGATCATAGTAATAAAATCAAACACAATAAAATCACAATGTAATAAAGTCGAACACAAAGAAGTTAAAATTACTGAGAAGTTAAACACCATCGTAATGGAAAATGCAGGTAAAACCGATATAAAGAAATTGTAAACAGTTGACAGTTATAAAAAAAACCCATGAAAGCGTAAAATCAAGCCCCAGTAGAAAAGATGAATGGCAAATAATGAGTAACATAAAATCATTAAAGAAAAAACATTAAAAATGGAATAAGTGTAGTGTATAAGGGAGAAAGATAAGTGTAGCTTTAATTAATACCACAAAGGTTTTGCTTTTCTATAATGCCAGATGACACTCTATATGTTGCTCAGTTATTTGTGTCTTGTATTGGTAAATATAAATCACTGTTGCCAGATTTAGCTACAAGGGGGCTATTAGACTATTTTTAAAACTCCTCGCTTCCGAAAATTAAATTTTGGATTTTTTTTTTTAAATTTAAAATATATTATTATTTTTTCATAGTAAATTTATTAGAAACTGTTTTTCCCTTCCAATCATAAATTGATTTCAAAAAATCTACAGCTTTTAGCAAATTATCTGCAACAATCAAATTATGTGTGAACGATGCTTACATCAGACACTAAAAATCCTTTATTTTCAATTTTTTTTAAAAAACGCGAAAATAAAAATTTAGAAAAATTTTGTAAAAATATTTTGGTTAAAAAAATTTAATAAAAGTTAAGATTTTCTCATCGTTGGCTAACCTTACAATTAAACCATCACTGGAACACACACTCTAGCAAAATGGAATTTGAGAAAAAAGGTTTGCAAGACTTTCTCCATACCACATTCGTAGTATGATTATGTTTTGGTTTGTTTACTGGAGGGAAAAAGTGGACATACAAAGTTGAACATCGTGTATTAGGCATAATATCACTTGCCTCAAGTACGATAAGAAAAAAACCCATTTTCATCAAATAATAAAATTTTGGTGAAATGTTATACAATCAGACACACTTAACGAACGTATCTAATAGTGAATTTATAACGCTTTCGATAAAGTCATTATTAACATGCATGTTATCGTAAATGTCAACTACGTACTTTGCTGAGGAAGGTCTTGGTTTGCACTGACGTTGTTCATTAGCCATGTGTTTGTGTAAGTAATTTGTAAACATGCGTAGCATCCACAATTTCATTTTTATCTACCTTTTTTTTATACACGAAGCACGATGTTCTACTTTTAAATGTATGATTATAGTGTATATTTCCGAAATTTTATTCGGCTACTGTATTATTATTATTTTAAAATTTCACATTTGTTATATTGAATTTCTATGAAAGAAAGGAAGCCTAATCTTTCTACCGATGCAACGAGAAGCTATAAATAATAAAGATGTGGTCAAGTACTTATTCTGTTATCTACTTTGTTATATTTTCGACCATTAACAAAGCAAATAATTTTAGGTTATGGTTCTATATCATATTCTGAGAAAAAATTAAAAACCTTCGACAATTGTAAAATATTTTATAAATATTTTAGTTTCTTTCATTGTTTTCTATTTCTGATATTCGTTCTGAAGTAACTTATGTTCAAATAAAGAATTTCTAAAGGATAAATAAAAAATATTTTTATAATGAAAGTTTCAAAATTCTTTCTATTTGTATTCTAAATATTAGACTTTAAGAGTTCGATTTTGAATTTACTATTCGGTGAATACTCAACATTATATTGTAATAAACAACAAAGAAAGTGCAACGATTTCAAAAAATGACTTTATTTTTTTTTCGTTTAAATACAGAAATTTTCTAGCACATAAGTTAAATTTGTGCTGAAAAGTTTAACACGTTTTATATCAGTTATTTGTATTTTTCCGATGCACAAAATGATAATTATTGGTATAAGTTCTCGCCTCTAACATTTAGTTGACTAACTCTTTTCATAGAAAAAGTTGAGAAATATTGTGTTGAAATCCTTAATATTAGGAAAGAGTTTATATTTAACGCTAATCAATACAAAGCTTTTAGGAGTGCTCGTTTTTATCTGAGAAAGTTCTTAAGTTAAAAGTTTCTTTAAGTGGCTTTCTTTAAGATTTAAGATGAGTGGGGTGAAAGACAAAAATAAATTTAACTCTAAATTGCGTATTGTCTTATTTTTGACTGTACCAAAATCTCGAAATATTTGAAATTCTACTTTATTTAAGAAGGGGAACGAGTTTTTAGCCGAAGGTGTCTAGTAGTTAATTAAATTTGATTTAATATAAGCTCACCGTGAAATCTTTATTTTTTTTTCAAAATGTCTCTTAAAATTTCTTTCAACTAAGTCATATTAGTTTTATTATAGTCTGTGTTATTATCTTTAAAAAAGGTGCAAATTAATGTTTGTTGTCAAAGTACTTTTTGTGAGCTGAAGAACAATTAAAATAACCTTCGCCTAAAAAACGATCGCTTTTTTTAACATAAATTTTGTACTTCTTTTTTAAAAAAATGAAAATAAACATGCGATATAAAAATAAAACTACAAAAGGAGATAAGAAGAATGAAACCACCAGATGAGTTAACAAACAACGTATTTCATTATGCTAGAATCGTAAAATAATAGGTTTTGAAGGAATTAATGCTTGAATAATTATTATAACCACCGGGTGAGTTTGCAAACAACGCATTTCTTATCGTAAAATAATAGATTTTGAAGAAATTAAGGCTTGAATAATTATTATTATAACCACCGGATGAGTTTGCAAACAACGCATTTCATTATGGTTTTGATCGTAAAATAATAGGTTTTGAAGGAAATAATGCTTGAATAATTATTATTATAACCGCCGGATGAGTTTGCGAACAACGCATTTCATTATGCTAGAATCGTAAAATAATAGGTTTTGAAGGAATTAATGCTTGAATAATTATTATTATAACCACCGGATGAGTTTGCAAACAGCGCATTTCATGCTTTAATTATTATTATAAAGGAATAAATTGTTAAAAAATTAAGAAGTTTTTCCTCATCGTTAAAAAAATCGTCCTTAATGAAGTTAAAATCTTCGTTTTTCAAAAGAAAAGTTTTGTGAAAAAAATATTTGTGGCGGATTTGTTTTTGTAAAAAATAGCTTGTAGATTCTCCATTTTTCTGAAGAGAAAAAAACAGTTTGTAAAAGATCAATTTTTGATATAAAAAAACAACCTGTAAAGGGACCGTTCTTGAAAAGAAAAAGAATTGTGTTAGGTCCGTTAGCAGATCTGAATTTTCGTTAAAAACCATTGTTTTTTATATATAATTTAACCACAATGTTATCCTTTAATGGTCATCAGAGACATGATCGATTTGGAATTCCATTGAATAGAAATTATTGAACAATATTCTAGAAATTTCTTTAACTTAGCCGTCACATAAAACCAAAAGTTAATTCAATTGAATGTTAATTGCTAAATCAAATTCTGTTTGATATTTTTGGGGTTTTATATTTTAGTTGAAAAATTTATATCCATTTGACCTTCTTCAAATTGTAATTTTTTTTAATTATTATGTTTTATATTGCTGTTAAAATTTGGCGAGAAAATAGAAATAATTATTATCATTATTTCGACGAATTTAAATGAAAATTAATTTACATAGTTGATTTTTTCCCGGAATATTACTTCAATAAATGCTGAAATCCTTACTTACAAACGATTTGTGTTTTGAAATGAAGGAAGCAAAAATCATTCACTTGTTTTACGTCTTAAACAATTTTGTGTGGTAAAGTCTCAAAACCTGAGTGAATCAAATACTCTGATTTTATCAGCGATTGAGGGTTCCTTTGCCAATTAGACAACAAAGTTGTGTGAACAGGGAGTAATTAGAGATTCTAACTAAGGTTTTGGAACCAACCGAAGCAAATGGTAATAAAAATCGAATCGTCTTCATGTTTTTCCATAAATAGATATTAATGGATCACCTTTCTAACAGATCATTTTTATATGAAGCAGTAATTTTCTTTTAATTTTAATGCCTTTTCATTTTATCTAAATTAAATTAAATATTTTAAATGAAACAAAATGCATACGTCTTTTCTCCACACCGTTCGATAATTGTTTGAAAATTTCTCATCAAGAGAAAACGATACTTTGCTTTAATATTAAATGATATGTTTAAAAAGATTTTGTGAACAATCCGTTTTTGCGATAAAATATTTTAAGAAGGGGAGTTTCGAAGGATTCATTTTTGTATTCTTGAACTTCATACTTGTACATTTTGTACTTCTTGAAAAATAATCCCTGATATATAGTGATTTTATTTAAAAACTTAAATTATGTAGTATTACGATTTCCTCCATGAATTGCAAACAGTTGATATTTGCAGAATTTAATATGGTGGCTGCCAAAATAACAAAAAAACCAATAATTAAATTAAATTTTAGGCAGTTAATATTTATGCAAATTCTTCATAATTTTTATTCTATCCAATATTTTTAAATTTTTAACTAAGCAACCTGGTGTACTAGAAATGATTGGTAACTTTTAGTTAGTTAAGGTTTTTTTTTCTTCTTATACACAATGGAAAGTATCCAATTTTAATGTGTTCTCTCTATTTCTGGAGTGTATTAAAGCACTAGCCAAACGATTGAAGAAGAGAAGAAGGGCTGTTGTCTTTGCCTAATAGATATTCATACTTTTCGTATAAAAAAAAAATTAATATTACTCTTCAAATTATCTACTCAAAGTCTGTTGTCTTTGCCTAATAGAGTATTCATACTTTTCGTAGAAAAAATATATTAATATTACTCTTCAAATTATCTACTCAAAGTACAGTAAGTAGTAATCAACAGTTCATGCAAAAACAAAGGGATTAAAGTAATACACTGAAGAGCCAAAAAAACTGGTATACCTGCCTAATATCGTGTAGGGCCCCCGCGAGCTCGCAGAAGTGCCGCAACACGACGTGGCATGGATTCGATCAATGTGTGAGGTAGTGCTGGAGATAATTGGCACCATGAATCCTGCAGGGGTGTCCATAAACCAGTGGGAGTAAGATGGGGTGGGGATATCTTCTGAACATCACGTTGCAAGCCATCCCAAATATGTTCAATAATGTTCATGTCTGTGGATTTCCGATACTCACGGTATACTCATGAAGTGGTCGTAGGTGAAAATCCAAATTTCATTGCTATCTCGGAGATGCTATGTCCCAACCTCCGTACGCCGACTATAACACCACGTTCAAATTCACTTAAATCTGTATAACCTGGCATTGCAGCAGCAGTAACCGAACCGAAGAACTGTGCTAGACACTCGTTGTCTTATATACGCGTTGCCGATCGCAGTGCTGTACTTTGATTGGCTTCATACCCTTTTATTTGCATACTCATACCTGTACCAGTTTTTTTGGCTCTTCAGTGTAAGTGAGCACTACTTAAACCATAGGCTCCCAATCCTTTTTGGCAAACCGCTAACTTTGCAAGACCCCTTGAAATATATTTATTAAGGTATACGACCGGGTAAAAATAGGCAGTTTCAACGAAAATTTTAGTTTTTTTTTATTACCTATATTTATACTTTAGCTCATTAGCTTTCCAAAACCCTTTAAAATTCTTATCTATGAGATTTAGAAATGAGTTGTTTTTTCGTATGCAGACAGACGAAACCGAAACTAAAATGCTTTTTGTTTTGCTTTGAGTATATGAACCCTTATTTATTTGATTAAATTATATTTTTACAGCAAATACTTCATCATCGGTAACTAATTTTCGAGTTATTAAACTGTTTGTTGCAAGAATTTTCTCAAATTTCAGATATTTTTTGTATTTTAAATGCATCTTCGAAAAAACGTTGATTTTGAGTAAACTTGCTAACATACATTACAAATAAGTTTATCATAGAATAATAGAATTCTTTATTATAAAATTCTTTGAAATTTTGAATGTCAATATTGTATAATATTGGAGTGCTTTGATCTGAAAACTGACGTCTGACTATGAAAATTGTTATTTTTTATCAAGCTTTAAGTAACAACATTAAAAAATTTTCTTTAGAAATTCTGTATTAAACAATATACTATTTCGTTCCATTTCCTTGTTTTTTTTTTAAAGATTTTAGGTTTAAAACACAGGTAATCACATTAGGAAAAATTTATTTTTAAATTTATGTATAACAATTCGTAGTAGAGCTGTTTGTGTGACATAAAAAATTTATAATTTTTAAGTTCAAATTTGCCCTTATTTTGAACAATATTTTATAACTTTTTAAACTGTGCCTTAAATTTATAATTTGAGGGCGTTGTATATCTGAGCATTATTTTTCTTTGCAGCAGCAGCTTTTGAATTTTGAGCAATGAAAGCAACTTTTACGTCCAAACTTATTTTAAGGCTATGTCCATGATGAGTAAAAAATATAGTATAATTTGTTAAAAAAAATAGTTTAAATTTCGGAAAGCTTAAAAAAAATTTTTTCCTCAAACTTTTAAGCGTAAAATGTTTTTGTAGAATGCTGATAGTTTCCCTATACAGGGGTGATTGTACTCCGGAAAAAATCCGGATTTCCGGATTTTTCCCAAATTGTACTCCTGAAGATTCCGGAAATCTTTGGTCCCGAAGTCATCTATCACATTTATGTATAAAAATTCTTGTATATTTTATTTAAAAATATTAGGAAATGGCACAGAATAGATCAAGATGGCAAAAACTTTTTGGGACGGCCTTGGCCTGTTATAGGCTGTAGTGCCCAAGAAGAAGAACTAGAATTTATACTTGGTATCTTTCATTTGTAAATATTTTTTCTGATAGAATAATAAATGTGATTAGAGATAAAAGTAAATTTATACATAATTATTCATTTAAGTTATGCTGTATATAATTTATTTAGAATTCAGTGTTTTGAAAATATCAATGATTTAAATTTATAAAGACATTATGCGTCTTTAATGATTTTACTCAAGAAATTTTCCGGATTTTTGAGTTGGACTCACAATCAGCCCTGCCTATAAAGTTGGTTAGTGATATATTACTCAGTAGAGTGCTGAATTTAAAACTGTTTCTCAACAGAGAGCTACAATAGAGACTGCTTTTCAATAGAGAGCTTTTCTCAATAGAGAGCTATAGTTTGCAGTTTTTCAATTAACTTTGCCGACTTTTTAAAAGGCTCAACACGGCTTAACTGCATCAAAGTAGCGTGTCACATAAGCATTTAAATTATTTAAAAGTAGTAGTAAGTAAAAATAACGTAATTAGAATTTACTAAATTAAGAATCATACATTAAAAGACTACCACTCGAAAATATTAATTCTCTGCCCGGAGCACGTCGCATGTCTGATAATGTTCAGAACTTTTTTCGGCAAATTTGAATTGTTGAACCTCAATATAGAAGGAGTTGAGACAATCTGAAAATATGGTCCCAATAGTTTGGTCAGAAGAGCCGTCGTAAGTTAATCTCTAAATATTAGTTTCACTTTTTGGTTATTTAACTATCTAAAAAAGCTTTATTTTTAAAATTTTTTTAAGAACTATTCTATTGATTTTCTTCATGTTTTGTATTTTGTTTACTTGAATTTGCGTGGTAGATTGAATGTATTAAAACTTTTGAACTGAAGGATCTGATTAAGTATATTATTGAAATTACTTATTTATGGGTCAAGATCTGTCATATTTTTTAACCCTGAATCAGACCTGCTAACTGCATGAGACAAAGGCACCAGAATATCAGATCATCAAGCACCCAGAAAGTTTTTTTTTTCAGTCTTGTGTATGAATCGGCGGAACCGTGCACACTTTTCATACAGCAATCAAAATTTCCTTCAAACCAGCTATTTTCTAGCTGTTTTAAGTATGTTTGGTTTATCCTGGTTTTGGTTATTTTGCGAATTTGTTTGCTCTGAAAAAAAATCAAGTTTCTTAAAGATTTTTCAAATTATAAATTTATCGACTCTGCTATTCAAGGGAAAAGTTTTGTAAAGAATCGGTATTTGAAACAAAAATATATTCCTTTTGGATAATTTTCGCAATAAAATATTTTGTGACAAGTCTATTTAACGTTGTAGTTATTGTGTGGGAAGTTCCGAAATTTTCACCCATGTTATGAACTTGAAAATTTTTTTTTGTCATTTTTGAAATTACGAGCAATCTAACTTTTTATAACTTAAATCGTAAATTAAGTTCATACGGTGAACCAAAATATAATAAACACACATCAAATTACTATTTCCATTACGAAAGGGAATATAAATGGAGCATTCGCTTATTCTTATACAAGTATGTCCTGTCTTTAAGAAGTGTTTGTATTTCATCTCTCTGACATCTAGTGCTCTTACTTTCTTCTTCGTCTCTCTCTCTCTCTTTCTTTTTTTTAAAAAAAAAACAAACAAAAATATGGATACACAAAGTAGCTTTTCAATTTTAAAATTTTATTACAGTTATTCTTTGATAGTAGTGAGGAAAGATAATATTGTTAAAAAATGAAAAAATTTTGTGTAAAGCTAAGTTAATGGGAAAACGTTACCTATTCGTTACACACACACACACACACACATATTTTATATATATATATATATATAAAGTTAAAAATACGATGAAAACATGGAAAATAATGTTTACATTTTTAGAAGAAAAAAAATATTAATAAATAAACTATTTTATAAACAATTTTTGAAATTTTTTTTAAAAATTAAACATTAAAAGGCAGGAGAGCAAAATAAAGGAAAAGATATGATCTCGCCATCAGCTCACACGATTATAAAAGCAAAAAAGAGTGCTTTCTAATATTGTATTAATACAGTCGAAACAAAATATATTAATACAATAGTTACGAAAATCAAACAAATTAAGCAAAAGATGCAAAATAAAACATATCTATAAAAAATGGAGAACAAAAATTCCAGAAAATACAAAATGGAAAAAAAAGTGTAATTTATAAAGCGAGTATCGAATTCATATGTGCTTACACTTACCAGAGCGTCCTTAAGAATTCATACAAAATATTTTCGTAACAAGTTTGCAAGATTACAAAATATGAAAACAGAAGCATAAATGTGGGATAGTGGGATTATTTTATAGCTCATTCTTACTGAAGTGCAGAAGCGTGTTTGATTTGTTAGCTACCTCGGATTAGCTCAGAACTGGATGTGTACTATGTAATATTTTACTGGATAATCCAAAGTTTATAATTAATAAGATTGAATTTTAATTATAAAATTTCAATTTTGATGATTTTAGAGAAACTCTTAACATTCATTGAAAAAAATTAAAAAAGACTCTTTATTAAATATTAGACGAATTTTAGGGACGCGGATTTGCTCGAATTAGATTTGCACATGGTAATAATATAAATTTAGTTAAAAGGTTAGTTGATTATTCATACTGTAATTTTTTTTATAACCAGAGTTGAACAGCCACCCAATTCTCAGTTTGCGACTAGCAATGTTCAACTCCATGGCCTTGTAATTTTAACCCTTAACCAGAAGACAAGAGAACTCCTGAATCAAGCATTGTAGCAAATTAGACTTTGTGAAGGGCTTTTTAATGGAACTAACCCTTATTTGCGCTACATGGAGAGGAAAATCACGAAAACCTCCAACGATTATCCAGACGGTAAGGGGATTCTAATCCATTATCTGTCTAGCACTGAAGATATTATTTCCTGAGCACTGTGGTTGGTGCAAGCTGGGAGCAGAATTCGTATCAACCAGCCACCTCAGGGATTCGAATCCGGGTCACCTCTTTAGGATGTGAACGTTCTATCTTCTGAGCTGAATAGTTCAGATAAATCGTCTCTAATCCGAATCTTTCATTGCATTTTGCTTTCCAGACTTTTTCCCTTCGTTAGTTGAACAACTTTCAATAATTATTTTGAATAAGTTTGTTAATACAGTTACCTTGAAAAATAACCTTATTTATTTATTTCTCTGACTGGTGTGACTTGCTGCTCTTTAGACCAGTCATGTCANCCCCCGGTTCGTATCAATACGGCCCGCGATCGCGATAAGTCACAGAAAGAAGAATCATGTTTTTTAGAGCTTCCAGACTTCACTCGATTCTTCTACGGAAGTTTTAAAATGCGCACACTACATTTATAAAAAATTTGAAGGGCAGCGTTTTAAGGCCATTTCTTAGCAACAAGCGGAATCTTCCACGCGCTTCGAGTCTAGACTAGAACCTTCCTCATCGATAGTGCGTCGGCGCGACGTGAGTCAGTTGAATCGAAGCGATACGGTAGGAGAAGGATTTTATAAAAAGTACTGATTGTGAAGGTATTGTGCATTTGTTTGTGTCGTAAGCGTGCGATATCCATAATTGTTGTGTCTAGTTCTATAATTGTTAAGATTTTGGCATAATTTCACAAAAACGTAAAGTTAATAGTGAGTGCAGAGTTTTGCAGTCTAAATGGGAAATTGCATATTTTTTCATAGAATGGAAAGGTAAACCACTGTGTTTGATTTGCAATCAAACAGTTGCTGTTTGTAAGGAGTTTAACTTGAGGAGGCACTATGATACGAATCATAAATCAAAATTCGATTGTTACACTGAAAAAATGAGAATGGGCACATTGTCATCTTTAAAATCTAAACTTCAAGGTCAACAATCGATGTTTACTAAAGCTAATAATGAGAGCGAAGATGCCCTGAAATCAAGTTTTATTATTGCATTAGAAATCGCAAAGAGATCACAACCTTTCTCTGAAGGTGATTTTATTAAAGACTGTATGTTGAATGTTACCGATGTTTCATTTCCATTTCAAAAGTCAGTAATTCAAAATATTTCGCTGTCAAGAAACACTGTTGCTTCAAGAATAACTGATTTATCTCAAAATTTGGGTCTTCAACTGAAGGAGAAAATTAAGGAATTTACAAACTTTTCACTGGCTGTTGACGAGAGTGCTGATACTGTTGATACAGTTCAACTTGCTGTTTTTATACGAGGTATTAACAGTAACTTTGAAATAACTGAAGAACTATTAAAGTGCTTTCCATTGACAGGTACTACAACAGCAAATGATATTTAATCTGCAATTGAGCATTTGATAGCAGAATAGGAACTCGACTGGAATATACTTAGCTGCACAACTAGGGATGGCGCCCCTGCCATGACTGGCAAACATTCAGGCTTTGTAACTAAATTAAAACAGAAAACATCATGGAATTTTGTGGGATTTCACTGTATAATTCATCAGGAATCATTGGCATCCAAACATTTAAAAATGGATCATGTCATGCAAACTATAATTAAAATAGTAAATTTTATAAGGAGCAGAGGACTAAATAACCGACAGTTCAGGCAGTTTTTACATGATCTGGACGAAAATTTTTCTGATGTCCCTTATTTCACCGAAGTGCGTTGGCTCAGTCTAGGAGTAGTTTTAGAAAGATTTTTTGCATTACGTGACCCAATTCAAGCTTTCATGTTAGAAAAAGGCAACCCAATTGATTATGACAATGACTGGTGGATTGATTGTGCCTTTTTGGTAGATATGAATAAACACCTGACTGATCTGAATGTAAAGTTACAGGGTAAAAATCTGATTGTCACTCAAATGTGTTCATGCATTCAAGTCTTTGAAACAAAGTTGAGGCTGTGGGAAAATCAGGTAAAAAGTCAAACTTTGGATTATTTCCCTCATTTAAAATCATTTAGCACTGTGAACCAAAAAAATTGGATCAATATTCTCAACTTCTGCAAAATCTGATCACGGAATTCAACAATCGTTTTGAAAACTTTCCCAAAATGAATTAAATGGAATTCCCAATTTTCCACAATCCATTCAATTTTGAAGCTTCACAGGCACCAGTTCATTTGCAAATGGAGTTGATAGATCTTCAACCGGACAGTATTTTGAAAGAAAAATTTAAAGAGGTTAACGCTCTTACATTTTATACACAATATTTCAAGAGTTTGGATAACTACCCGGAATTAAAAAAGCATGCAGCACGCATTCTGTGCATGTTTGGTAGCACCTATTTATGCGAGCAGATGTTTTCCGTCATGAAAATAAATAAGAACAAACATCGCACAAGACTTACGAATGAACTTCTCCAATCAATTCTTAAAATAGTTACAACAAATATGAAACCGGACATCAATGAGCTTGTCAAAAACAAGAGAAGTCAGGAATCTGGATCCTCGACCTCAAAATAATTACCCTCTTTTATAACTTTGATATGATTTTTAACAACCGTCCTATTATATACTAGGTAACAACCGTATATTATATATAATTAAATAAATAAAATGTTATAATAATTCAGTAATTTTTTTAACTTGAATCTGGCCCGCCAGCACATTCTAAATTTAATCTATGGCCCTCTGCAAAATTGAGTTTGACACCTCTGCTTTAGACGATTTCTGAACTTCCATTCTGAACGATACATTTTAATGTTAATTAAATATTAATTTCGCAAATAGATTATTGTTAATCATCTATAGAAACCTTGAACACCCCGTCAAATACCCATAATCTTACCGGCACATCCTTATAATTCTTTACTACTTTTAAATAGAGCAAACTAAACGAACAGAGGTCACCTTCAGTTATTTTCATAATAATGTCTTGAATGAGAAGTATGTGAAATTTTAGACTTTTTGACAGAAAATAAAATAATAGTTCATTTTTTGAGAAATAGTTTAGCTTAGAATATGAGAAGTACCACATTAAATCCAATTCAAGTTACTTCCTCTATTTAAAATTCTATCATAAGTTTTACTGGCGCAATTCCTATTACTGACGTAATTCCATTCGTAAAAAGTTACTCTTTATTTTATTTTAGGAAACATTTTGAGTTTAGAATTAGTTTTGTGAATTGCCAAATAAACTAATCACTTGTTATTATTATTATTTATTACTATAACCTAATTATTTCAGGGATCCTTCTGAAAAATAAAAAAGGTTTTTAAAACTTTAACTGGAAAAGAATCTATTTTTGTTTCATTGCTATTTCTCAAAACTACAGTCTGCAAAATGAAATTCCACCTATATAATAAACGAAGACTAAACTAATTAATTTTGGTTCTTTTACTGGCTCCATTCGAAATAGAATTATTTGACTGTCTGTGACCTATTTAAGACTTAACTTTTTTATTCTTTTGCCTTATTCACTCTTCTTTTACGAATGGGGGACTTAATGTTGAAATATTTACAAAACAAAAGCACAGATAACAGGAATTTTCAAATGTTGCACGTCGCTAAATTTTAATAAATTGTGATCAGTACTTTTCTAAGTATCTTCCCACCATTTATATTAATAGTATGACTATTTCAACATTCTTTTTTTACATATTAATTTGCTATTATTTTAGAACAAAATTTTAGAACGAAACAAAATTTTCGAATCATTCATTGCTCAGAATTACATAAATATACTTTTTACCAATTGCATATTAAACGCCTAATTAAAAAAAATTTATATTGCATATTTGGTAGAATCTTTCTTATGGATACTTAATAATCAGAACGCTTAGTATAGAATAAGTTGGATTAATAAAAAGATAAACATAAATAGAAACTTCAGTAATGAAAATTTTATACCACATGGAATGTTATTTAAATAATGGCCCTCCCTCAATTATTAAATTAGAGTCAGCCTGCATTCAAGAAATGCCTATCTAGTTTGAAATCAAATATGCCTTCAGATTTCTGCAGCCAAACAAAGGATGCAGTAAATAAGACATGTCAAGAGAAACAATACACTAATTATATGACTGATATGCTAGATAATATCTGCACGGTTTAGTTGAATCACTATTTAAATAAGACCTTCATTTAATTAATACTGCATAATGCTGCAGCAACTTAAAATCCTTTGGAATTTGATCGAATCAGTTTTGTGAAAATTTACATTAATATTAGATTTACCTAAAATTGGATTTGTTTACTGGTTCGTCGTTTTGAATTATATTGTTTAGATCTATGCATATGTTATTTGAATTATTTTATATTAAACTAGTGGGCTGCGACCCCTGCTCGCTAGCGCTCGCCAACCCCCGAAAATTGCTACGCAATCTTATATGGTTTGCTTCGCAAACCAATCTCGCTTCGCTCGCTACTAACTTAGGTACGTTGCAAATGCACAAAATTCTAAGAATTCAAAACAATTATTCAAATCTATATCAAAACTTTTTTTTTCTTTTAAAAATTACATCTTTTTAGCAAATACTAAGTCATTAAAATAAATTTGAATTCAAATAAATGACATGTAATTCGTTAAACCTATTAGAAATGTGCTATAGTATAATTCGTGATATAAATTAAAAATCGTCAAATAAATTCGTAATAAATAAATTCGTGAAAAAAAGCGCTTTCGACAAAATACTAAAAGAGAGATCTATCGACAAAGACTACTCACTTCTGCCTAGCTTAATAGTATGAGATTGCCGCAGCTGATGCTCTCTGGTTATTTCAGTTTCCGTTTTTAAAAGCGCTATATGTTTAGCTACCTCAGTTAGATTTGGCATGTGACATTTTTAGCGGCAATCATTGGTCGATTGCTTTTTTTGTTCAAGTTATGTATTTTACTTTATATACCAAAATCTGTAAATTAAATTTTTCCAACTGATTAAAAATTTGCCCAGTCTAGGAATCAAATTTGGGACCTTAGTTTTGCTTCAGAGACCAAACTCTTACCACTTAAGCCACCCACACAATACCTGGCAAACATAAACTTACTCTGAAAAACCTATAAACATTGGTAACCTGATCTATGAAAATGATATAAATCTCAAAGATACATAATAATGAATCTATACATAATAATAAACGCGGCTGTGTATGTGTCTGTCTGTAATCACAATATATCGCCCCAGAAGCCTCGCCCAGGCACGAAACTCGGCACATAATTGTGTTTTGACATAATGAAGAAGTATTTTCATTCTTTTTCAAAAATTTGGATTAGTGTTTTAGTTATCAGTCATTCTGTAAGAAAATCTATGCTTTTTCGTCTTCAAAGAGCCATATTCAAAAAACTATTAAAAAATGCATATACTTTTCTCCACTCTTATAAATGTATGCTAATGCGAGCCTTACAATTGAAATATTAATTTTCGACAACTTAAACCAATAATATGCGAAGGAATTAATAATTTAATTCTAAGGTTCGCATTAGTTTACGTTTATGAAAGTGGAGAAAAGTTTAACTTTTGTATTAAAAATGTGGCAACATATTCGATACGTAAATAGAACGCTTCGCTTTGATATATTTGTCTCTCAACTCCCGGACCAAAATCCAATCTCTCTAAAATTCTTCCAAACAACTAACAGATTGTAGTAGTTCGCTCCAACCTTGTGCTATCTACCCAGCCCCAACCTGAATTAAGCCTTACCTATTGAAACGCAGAGCTATAAGCGATAAGCAGAGAGCTCGCCGCACTTAACTATACTCAATACTCAATATTTGTCGCTGTTCATAATTGTTATAATAAGTTTTTCTTCTTCTTTCCACGCTCTATATTTTTTTCTTAAGCGAAGACGATAATTTTTGTAGCAATATAGAAATAGATACCATATAAAATTATATAGAAATAGAAATTGATACCATAAAAAATTAATTCGTTTTCGTATCCTTTTCATGTATTTAGCATTTTAGTTTTTTTTTCCTTAAGCGTTGTAGCTATATAATATTTAAAATAGGAATTTAATTGTTTTTGAAGGAACGATCACACTTACGTTGGATCTCTTTGGTTTTTCTATTTTTCATTTTAACAGTTTTTATTAAAAGTAATTAGTTATTTTCAGAAAGTTTCAGTTTGCAGGTAAGCACTTAGATTTTAATATTGAAGTTTCATGATTTGCTTCCATAATAATTGCTGTTCTAAAGTATTCGTTGACTTCTTAAACACCCGATTACTGATATGGCAGAACCGCCTTCCAAAAAACTTTGTATTTTGTCAAAGAAAAAGANTTAAAAAATGCATATACTTTTCTCCACTCTTATAAATGTATGCTAATGCGAACCTTACAATTGAAATATTAATTTTCGACAACTTAAACCAATAATATGCGAAGGAATTAATAATTTAATTCTAAGGTTCGCATTAGTTTACGTTTATGAAAGTGGAGAAAAGTTTAACTTTTGTATTAAAAATGTGGCAACATATTCGATACGTAAATAGAACGCTTCGCTTTGATATATTTGTCTCTCAACTCCCGGACCAAAATCCAATCTCTCTAAAATTCTTCCAAACAACTAACAGATTGTAGTAGTTCGCTCCAACCTTGTGCTATCTACCCAGCCCCAACCTGAATTAAGCCTTACCTATTGAAACGCAGAGCTATAAGCGATAAGCAGAGAGCTCGCCGCACTTAACTATACTCAATACTCAATATTTGTCGCTGTTCATAATCGTTATGATAAGTTTTTCTTCTTCTTTCCACGCTCTATATTTTTTTCTTAAGCGAAGACGATAATTTTTGTAGCAATATAGAAATAGATACCATAAAAAATTATATAGAAATGGAAATTGATACCATAAAAAATTAATTCGTTTTCGTATCCTTTTCATGTATTCAGCATTTTAGTTTTTTTTTCCTTAAGCGTTGTAGCTATATAATATATAAAATAGGAATTTAATTGTTTTTGAAGGAACGATCACACTTACGTTGGATCTCTTTGGTTTTTCTATTTTTCATTTTAACAGTTTTTATTAAAAGTAATTAGTTATTTTCAGAAAGTTTCAGTTTGCAGGTAAGCACTTAGATTTTAGTATTGAAGTTTCATGATTTGCTTTCATAGTAATTGTTGTTCTAAAGTATTCGTTGACTTCTTAAAAACCTGATTACTGACGTGGCAAAACCACCTACCAAAAAACTTTGTATTTTGTCAAAGAAAAAGATATTAAGAGATTCTCAAAGAAGAAGAAGGGCCTAAGAAACGTCTGTGGAACGTCAAAGAAGGATGGAACATGACCGAATTTCGACAAGCAATTCTAGAGCCCAAGAAGTATCAGAGAAACGTCAAAGAAGATTAGAAGAGGTTTTCAGCTATTAGCCAATGATGATTTCGAAAGCAACTTTTGTATACTTTTACAATTTCTGAGGCCTTTTTCTTAAAAAAAAAAAAGAAAAAACAAGTCTCCACCTGATAGTTATTTTATAGGTTAGGTTACCATGGGCCTTAGGTTACCATAGCAAAGTTACATCTTCAAACATCCTCAAGAGCTATAACACATCTGCAGCAGAACTGAATATGAAGACAAAATTGCAGGACAGGAACACTTTAATTGTCCACTAATATTCAGATTTTCTGCTATGTTTTAAAAATCTTTATTTGTTAAAACCTTTAGCGTGGCGGACAGCTGGACGCCTTTGGCTGCTAGTATATAATAAAAATATAGCTTTTTCGCAAATACTCACCACCATTTACTAATTTGTCAAAAAAATGACAGTAATTTTTTTAAAAACTGAGTGAATTTTTAAATTTTTTTTTATCATTTAGGTAATTATGTTTGAGAAAAAGTAGTTTAGTTATACTGTAAATTTTAATTCAGATGAGGCAGAATATGTCAAGAAATTTGGTATCTTATTAAAATGCAGAAAATTATTTTCAGATGATTCCAGATTTCAAAACTGTAAGCACTGAGTAAAAAAAAAGTATAAATTGAATGCACACCCTTAGCAACAAAAACATACTTATCTATCATATTTCTGAGTGAATATTTTGTATTTTTCTCGTGAATGTTGTGATATGTATGAAAAGTATAAAATATTTAACTTTTAAGATTGTTATTTTGCATAAAAATTATTACATTCCGTCTATGTATACAAACATCAAAGGGATTGTAAATGAATAAATTATGTTTGAATATTAATCTGGATCTCTTCATTTTTGTTAGTATTTCCAAATTATGTACTTATTTTCATATTTCTGAAATTTATTAATTAAAAAATTTATTATTTTTAAAATTTTATTACATTTAAAAACTTATTATTTCCCTACGCCAATGTGATTTATATTGGAATGTGCCCTAATTAGATATTGGGTGTTATCCAATCCAATCTGTGTTTCGGCACCAATGTCGACTTCTAGAAATAATATTAAAATTTCCAATATTACACCGTTTTTTACTATGATTTTCTAGATCTAAATGACGTTAGTAACTAAATAATGGAAATCGCAACGCTGGAATACGCCCTCTAGCGGGGAGGATAATTTCAGGCTTTTATTTATTAAGTTTTCATTTAGTTCTATCAGAATCATTTGTAGAGTAAAACGCTTATTTTCTTCAACAGCAAATAAGAAGCAAAATTCCCTTAAAGAAAACACAGAAGAACTCGAAAAAACGACTTAGAACATTGGTAAATCATTCGGAAACAGAACGCGTCCTTTATTTGTTGAACAGCCGGCCTGGTGGCCGAGCGGTTAGCTCGCCTGACTGCGAAGCCTATGCCCGCGGGCTCGAATCCCGCTCTGGGCATGGATGTTTCTCCCTCTTGTGTTGTCCTCTGTTGTGTGTGATGAGTGAATGTGGCCCACCCTATGAACGGGTTTGTGGCAGTATGGCATGGGCAATGTTCAGAGGTGCCCACTGGTTAACGCGAAATGAATAAAAACTCTGGCATCTTCTAAGGCGAAACGAATAAAGTTCAGTGCTTGCCATTCGAAAAAAAAATTGTTGAACCATTTTTCCATCTTTTTTTTCTTTTCCATTATCAACAAACTTGCAACCGATAGCTTCCGATTTCATGATCGCAAATTGTTAAAGATGTGTGTATTAAGGTAAAATACATTTGTTTTGTCTTCAATTAATTAAAAATTAAAGGGAAGTTATTTAATTCCACATTGTTTACTTCATTCCAATAAATAAATGTGATTTCAGAACGTGCAGAACTGTAATAGTTATAGAATATTCTTCTTCTTTATAGAATAGTAATTTCTGTATCCATATAATACGGAAAGCAACAATAAAGAATCATCCGAATTACTTGAAATAGTATCATTTGTGCTGATTATTTATAAATTTTTATCGTTTTCTTGATAAGTATTTCTCAGTTTTGAAAGAATAATTTCAACTAGAATTCAGCTATTCTGTTTTTAAGCTATATATTAAAATTCATATCGAGATCTTACAATTATAAAATTTTGCTGTGTGGTATGTTATCTAAAAGTAATGAAGGGATAATCAATGCATAGATTATTTGAAAATAAAATTTTCAAACGAAGAATATTTCAATTTGGAATTCTTCGGATTTATAAAGCAGGTAAGTGTTATAATTTTTATAATAAAAAATTTACTTGTAAATAATTTTTGTTCTAATTTGATGTTAATTCTCTACAGAATGATTTTCTACATCTGATTAAAAACTTTAAGACTAAAAAAAGCAATATGAAATTTTTTTTTATTTCATTATAAGAAATTTTTAGAATCGATTTTTTATTTATGTACTTATTTATTTTTTTATCGTAAGCATTCATTATTTTACGTTTTTTAGTTTATAAATATTGATTTTTTTTGGATAAAAGTTGTTGTCGAAAAACTTTTTTTGCAAAGTTAAATGATGTAACATTATGTGTTTCTGTATACTTTTTGCATATTTTAATGTTTGAAGTAATATGATTTAGAAAAGTATTGAACATTAAGTTTGAATGGACCTTTCATATTAGATCATTAAATTTAATAGAGCGATTTTGCAGGCATTAGAATTTAACTCTAATAAGAAAATAAAATACATACATAATTATTTTTTTCTTCTGTTTATTACCATGCTACACTGAAGAAATCTCCAGTGTAACTGATGATCGTGTTGTTTTGCTAGCAGTCATTCGTCTCAAAAAACAACGCCCCCTATAGGTCGTTGCTTTCGTGAATAGAAAACTTCTTACACTTACCTTATTAGATTTTATATTAATAACAGCTAACAAAACAGCCAACAAGCAGCACGTTGCCAAAACAATAACAAACATATCAGATAGCAGTAGTATTGCCAGATGCAGATAACGAAGGTAAATTTCGACCAGAAACTGAGTTTTATAAGTTGAAAAACAGCGCGGTAGTTTAATGAGCTTGCAAAACGAATTCTAAAGTAAGTGAATATGTAGTCCAATTAAATCTTTTTTCCCCTCATTCTAAGAAAAGTTCGTTGTAAATATATATTTTTTTTATTCTTAATAAACTGCAACAAAAAAATTTTTTTTTAAAAAGAATTTAAAAATCTTGAAATGTTTTAAAATAACTAAGGGAACTCAAAATGTATTCAATTATTAATTTTCAACTAATTTGAAAGAGAAAGGGAAAAAACATGGAACATTTTCTTAAAATTTAAGATCACCGCTAAAACAAGACAATAATATACAACAATATAATCTTGATAATCAAAACAACGAAGCACAAGTGTTAAAAAACATATTAATTATATATTTCCGTAACCAAATGATTTTATATTTTTTAAAGGTTCCATTGAGAAAAAATAAAATAAAATAAAGTTCTCTCTCAACACCCAGTCTGCCAGTCATCAAGGCCGTGAGTTAAGTTACGAAGAACAATGGCATCATGGCAGCAATGTGATCAGCATTCAGCGCAGCGATCGCCTTTAATTCTCAGACTAGGTGATATATTCATCTATCTGAAGTTCGCTGAGTTTCAAACAGCCATTGTAGAATCGCTGTTTTGCATTTATGACTTCTGGGGTAGGTACCCCATGACGACGTCAGTTTCGGTTAACAATATTTTTCATTTTTTTTTCTTCATTTTTCCATTGTTTTTCTTTATTAATTCTTTTGGTTTCAATTTCCTTTTGGAATTTCCGCTGCATAGCGCGTTTTTCCCCTGGAAGTGTAGTTTCTAATTGCTTTAATAATTTTCATTTCTCTTCTTATTAGAAGAAGTTAAGAAAATTCTGGGGAAAAAAAAGAACTCAAATGTTCCATGATGGAAACATTGCATCGAAAGATCTATATTGAGTTAGAGCTTACTACAGAAATATATCAAAAGAAGTAGATTAGCTTAGAGCTTGCCTCGAAGAACAAATGAGAAACTCACAAAAAGTTCCAAGTTGGAACTAAAAATCAAAATAAAAGTAAAAATGCTAAATGAATAATAAATAAATAATAAATTAGATAAAGAAAGTAAATATGTTATGAACAATATCACAGTCTTTGCATTTTTTCTGTTTTTTTTTTCTTCTAGTGTCAGCTGTTTGTAATTTCTCGGTATATTATAAAATCGAATAGGCCGACAGTGTTTAAGGTATTCAACTTATGTTTCATTTTGTTTTGAGCTGCAAAATCTATAGAACTTAGAAATTTGAAATTATCAAGGAGTGTAAAAAAGTGTACAAGAATTACGACGAAAAAAATAATTACGAACTTATATTAATATTGAAAATTATAACTACTTTACAACACTGTTTTTATAACAACGTCCTATGAAACAATAAAAAACACTTCTTCTGACTGTGTGTTAATATTAAACGTAAGAAAATTATTATTACTACACAAGCACTTAAGAAAACGTAGAAAATTGTAGAGAAATGTAGTTTCAGTGCTTCTTTTTTCGAATTAATAATAAATAAACGTGCAAACCGTTGTATTGATAGTAACGAAAAATTGTGATAATAACCAGGACAAATTTTACAAACTTCTTTTGCTTATCGTTATTCTTTAATGTAATGTCTGTTTATATATTATCTATGTCTTTTTGATTTGTCTAGGATATCCTGGAAAGATTTTGCTGCACATGCATGAAGGATTACAAGCATGGATTACAATACAGTTATATTTTTTAATATTCATATAAAATCCATACATCAATAAAAAATATTTATCTATATTCATACCATCAATAAAAGACATTATCGATATTAACGTCGCTTTGAAGCCAATCAAATATTATCGCCATTATAATTCGATATTTATTAGCTTTTCTTACAGTGATAAGATAAAGAATTTCTGCTTTAATGCTAGAGCAGTTGAAAAGGCAAACAGTAGCAAGGGTAACTCTTCCTGATCAAATGTGTTCAGCGCCCTTCAACGACTAAGCTTGTTGACGATTTGTTTGTTACAAAAATTTAATCTATTTATATTATTGGTTTTAATTATCGTGTTTATTATTTTTCACTAGTTCATAAATTTAATAATTATTTGTGTGAAGTTTTTTTTTTAAATCTGAAGAATAGCTCGTTATATTTTTTATAGATTGTGGTATCATAAATAAGAAAAACAAACAGCTCTCAGATTGGAGCCCTTCCATCAGATCTCATTGTCCGAGAACCGGAGGAAACACAGGAGTATAAGAAAATAAAAGAAATGCTTCTACGAAGATTCAAGTTTACTGGAGACAATTTTCGTTAACTCTTCGTTCAACACAAGAAGGACCCAGATGCATGGACCCAGAAGACATGGAGAAACTTCTTCTTCGAAAGTTGGCTTGAGGAACTGAAAGTCGATGATTTTAAAAAAACTAAAACAAATGATCATTGCAGATCAGATTAAAAAGAAGTACCGCCCGAGGTCAAGGAACACTTCATTGACATTTGGTCAGAATTGATCACTTCGGTTAATCTAGTCAAAAAGATCGATAGTTACGAAAACGTCCGTTGTGGTATGAAGAAATCTGTACCATTTTTTCATCGAAAGATGTTTCCTCCTACGCAACCACCTCAAGAGAGAAAACCCCATTTCTAGAGAATTGATAAGAAAGATAGGTAAGGATCCAGAGATTAAAAGAAAGATTCTCCTGACGTCGTATGCTATGGATGTGGCACGCAAGGCGTCATTAAACCTAAATGTCCTACTTGTAAAGGAAGAGACAAAAAAACCATGGTATCCTCAGCAAGGCTATTTTTCAATCGGCATCTAGTCCGTCAAGACAGTAGGAAACCTTAGAAGTGACTATTAATAGAGTCATGGGTACTGCTTGCGCAGACACTGTCGCTAGTCATTTAATTGCTGGTGAAACCCTTTACAATATATTGAAAAATCAATGAACAACCTTCGCAACCAGTTCTAGCAGACGGTAGCAAGATCGAGAAAGAAGTCTATACCACCTGCGTGAAAATTCGTCTCGGAGATCGTACATTGCCCTAAACCAGGGATGGGCAAACAACGGCCCGCGGGCCAACTGTGGCCCTCCAGAGGGTTTTATCCGGCCCGCGAATAGAATTTCTACTTGCCGATCCGAGGCGATTGATGGAAATAGACTGCTTCAATTGGTAAAATGTTGAAAGCAGAAGTTCTTTGTAGCATAGCCGTAGATTGGCGCCAATGAGCGTTTGTCTTTCTCGAGGAGCAGACATACGGAATCCAATATAGGTGAATTGTACTTCACATGTGGCAGACTGCACATTTTAAGCTCCAACAAGCTGATTTTTCTGCCGACACGAGCTCTAATATAATTTATTAAGTTTGAAAAGATTGCGCACATATAACGTTATTGTAAATAATGGTGAAATTATTAAATGTATGAAATAGCTAGTGCTTGTTTGAGTTATTTGTAAACTTTTTTTAACCCCAAAATGGCTACTAAAAACGCAAAGTTGATTCAGAGTGCCATGCGTTCAATGATAAATGGACTTGGAAATATTTTTTTACAGTTGTAAAAAATAAACCAATATGTCTTATCTGCAATGAAGCTGTAGCAGTTTTTAAGGAATATGACATCAACCGACATTTTACAGCCAAGCGCAGGAATGCCAACTACCAAGCAATGCCTGAATGGGAAAGAAGACAAAATGCAGAATGTCTTTTTAAAGAATTAATCAGGAGGGCAAAATTTTTTCAAGAAGATAAACAGTGTAACAAATTAACATCTCATTAAATATTTAAATTAAAACTTAAGTATGATTTTTTTTATTCCAGAAGTTTTTACTTGGCCCGCCAAACTTTTTCTCTCTGATTTTTTGCCCTCCACGAAGAAAGTTTGCCCATCCTTGCCCTAAACCTTATTGCCATTCCTGGAACAAAGAAGAACAGCACTCTTTTGGGTGTTGACTTTCTAGAATTATCCAGAATTGTTCTCAACTAAAAAAGGAAAATCTGGTTTTTAAATGATCAGTCTAAACGTCAATTTCATTTTGTAGAACAGACTCAACAGTCTTGTGATGCTGTAGAATTTAATGTTTCCCATTCTGCTGCACCGTTAACCGTCAAAAAATCGATCACTCTGATCACTTGCATGAAGATGAAGATACTCATCTGACATACATTCAGCAGTTTGAACTGAAAGATCATCCTAAACAGTTACGTGAAGATGAAGGTACCCACCTAACTACCATCATCAAAATCCACATCTAGAGGAAGAAATTGAACGAAGCGTTATTTAAGTATAAAAGTAGTTTCCGACTAGGGGGAGAAGCAACTCCTTTTATTGAACATCACATCGAAACACAGAACCATCCGCCTGGATCTGTGCCTCCTTATCGAGTGTCCCCAGCAAGAGAAGAAATCACGAAGAATGAAATAAATAGGCTCTTAGATGAAGGTATAATAGAACCATGTGAATCATCATGCGCAGTATATGTTGTTATCACAACTAAGACAAATGGAAGTGTTAGATTTAGTGTGGATTATGGAAGACTGAATGCCTACACCAAGACGGATTCCTATCCTCTCCCACGCATTGATGACCTACTTGCTGATGCTAAGCACACTCGTTATATGTCCACAATCGACTTGGAAGTTGACTATCATCAGATGAATGTAGCTGCTGCGGACCGAGACAAGACAGCTTTCACTTGTCCGTTCGGAATTTACCGCTTTTTAGGAGTGGCTTTTGGATTAAAGAACGCACCTGCGACAGTCCAGAGACTCATCGATAATTTTAGAAATGGTCTGAAAAATATCTTTATTTTATCTTACCTTGAATTGTTCTAACAGAAACTTTTGAAGAACACTTAGAAAATTTGAAAGAAGTTTTTCAAAGACTTTCCTCGTTCAAACGAGTTGCTAACCACGAAAAATGCAACTTCACATGCTCAAAGGTCAAATATCTGGAATATTTTATTACCCCGAAATGTCTACAAGCTGATCCTGATAAAGCAGCCCCTATTCTGAATATACCTAAACCCAGGACTGTAAAACAAGTGCAGTCCTTTCTGCAAGCATGCTCCTGGTACAGAAGGTTCATTCCGAAACTTGTCCGAAGTGGCGCGAGCTCTCAATTACTTCACCAAAAAGTCCTTCTCTTGGTGATGGACAGAAAATGAACAAATTTCTTTCAACACTTTAAAGGCTTTGCTGACGTCTCCACCTTTTCAGAAGTAGTGCGATCCCAACACATCGTTATGTTATACGTACTGATGCGAGTGCATACTCTCTTGGTGCTGTCCTTCTTCAAGGAAAGACCAATGAAGATCAACATCCCGTTGAGTACGCAAGCCGACTTCTAACCAGTGCCGAACGCAATTATTCAGCAACTGAGCGTGAAGCTCTTGCCGTCGTTTGGGCTCTAGGAAAATTCAGATGCTGCATTGAGAGACAAGAAGTTACCGTTGATACAGATCATCACGCTTTAAAATGGCTTATGTCTCTAAAGTCCCCCTCAGGACAACTTACTCGATGGGTTTTGCTACTTCAAGAGTTTATCTCCATATTGAGTACGTCTCCGGCAAATGCAGTGTAGTTCCTGGCATGCTCTCTCGTCCTGTCTGTCCTCATGGAGACAACCTATGCGAGATATGTGCTGTGACAGTCTACCAACCCACTGTTGCTACGATATATTTTCCTACTAGAAGTCCTAAGGAAATCAGAAAAAGCCAACTACAAGATGAAAATTTAAAGGAAATAATTGATAGTCTTGAAATAGTCAACTTGACTGAAGAATACAGAAACTGGACAGAAAGAAGGTTTTTAATGAATCGAGGTATCCTCTACAGATATGTTCCAGATTCTGATGAAGCACATCTAGTCATTCCAGAACATGACAGAGAACAAATTCTTAAATTCCATCACGATGCTCCCACCGCAGGTCACGGTGCGGAAGGCACTTTTGACAGAATTTCGAGAAGGTACTACTGGATGGGAATGAGGAAGTACATAACCAATTATGTGACATATTGTATTGAATGCATGCGATAAAAGTCATCCAACTAGAAACCTGCTGGTATAATTAGAACTCCAGTTTCATCACAAATATTTGAAACATTGTCAATAGATTTGCTTGACCTTCTTCCTGAAAGTCATGGAAAGAAGTGGATATATATTTTGGAAGATGTTACCACTAAATGGGTTGAGCTGTTTGCACTGGAAAAAGCAACAGCAAAAGAATGCGCTACTACTCTGATAGAAGCGAGGCTTAATCCGTCCCACCCCATGTTTTGGGGCATCCGGAGTATGCTTGGTGACTATCATTGCGAAGATCCTCAAATCAGACGGCGGAGCCGGCGGTGCATTGACACTCGAGGGTCCACGGCCCCGAGCCACGCACATAAAAGCAACACTACTGCGTCGACGGATAAAGGATGCCTGAAGGGAGCAAAGCTCCGAGTCGACCATATGAGCGGCGGTGCCAAGCGCTGCTGCTTTTACCTTTAATGATCAAAACTGACAACGATGCCAAACTGACAACAATGCCGTTGACTCCATTCAGACGAAATAAAACTCCACCTGTACAAGCTTTGCGCAGAAGAGGAAGACCTGCCAGAACAATTAAATCCAGCTCTGCGAGTGCTCGAGAACATAAAGATTCTCAGAGTGCCTCACCTGCTGACCCCTGGTCGGGACGTCTTCCGGGTCAGAGGGGGAGGTTGTAACGGATAGTTAATTAGTAGCAACAGATGGCGCTACCTCTCTATCCGCACAAACAAAAACAATCGTCTTAGTTTTTTTTTTTTTTTTTTACTCTCAACAAGTGAGATGATCCCAGAGACACGCGAACCTTCCCTGGTTCTTATTTTACCCCAAACAGTTTGGGTAAACTTTTAAGTGACTTTCTTTTTTTAGTCATTGTTGTTACTTATTATTGTAAAATGGATGTGTGAATACATTATTAAAATACTGAGCTCTTCTTGATGGTGTTTCCTTCCATCCTCTTGTGTCTTTATATTTATATATAGATATTCCATTTTTCTGTTCATTGTTGGAAAAAAAACATGACTTTCAACTTCTACTTTATAAAATTCGAATTTGAATATTTATCCTTTTATTGACTACTTATGATTTTATATAAAGTAAGATAATAAATTTATATCAAAGATAAATTAGTTGTCTTATTCTATGAAATAAGTTCTCTTTTTTTACTATCCCTTTTCTAGTTGATCTGCATTAAAGTCGTAAAGGAAAAAAATCGACATATTAAGTTTTCAATACATAAAACAGCATATAAAAAACTTTCATTTTATTTTTAACTTGAGTAATTTTTTTTTCAATTTCTTTTAAAGAAAAAAGGCTGGTAAAATTTAAGCTATAAGGGCTTCATAAAAATGCAAAGAATATTAAGTCATTGAAATAAAATGCCTGTTCTACATCAGAAATAAAGGACTTTTATTTTGGTACGCTAATTTTACTAGTATAAATTAGCTCTGTAAGAATGGATTGGTGTAAAATTTGTGCATATTTCATATTTTATAGCTGACGTAAAAATATTTTCATAAACGATACAATTTTGTGTCATATTTTAAAGCAGAAACGTCATTTATGTTTTATAAAACATCATCCTGTCACATTTAACCAGACAGCTATGGTAACCCTAGATCCGTTTTTTAGGGTTGTTTGTTATGTAGATCATTTTATATGAAGTGCGTCAGACTTCGTAGAAGATAAAACAAAAATAAATACTTTGACAATAGAGTTATTAAATTAGAAACAACTGCCTAAGTTAGAAGGAAAGAAAATTAATGTAATTTTATTACACTCATTATTCCATTACACTTATAATTCCATTTTGAAATTTAATAGATTTAAAATAAGTAAATGAATGTGGAGATATACTTATCAACTTAAAGATTTGTATGTTAAACAATTTATAGAGCCACATTATTCTACACTTATTTATTCACTTTACTTTTACCTATATTTCAGCATATGGTTCATTTTTTACCCCTTCTCTCGCGATAAGTGATATATAATGTACCGAATTAAGCTGTACTGAAGATAAGAAAGTTTTTCTCTAAAAAAAATTATTTAAAAAGGCACCAAAGCATATAACATTTTCAATTCCAGTAAAAATAAAAAAAAAATTCCGTTAAGTTCCGAAATTTGCATGATTTTTTATTGATTTTTTCTTCTTCTTGATTTCGCTGTACTGTTTCTATTTTTATTCGATGTATGTTTTTGTAAGTTAGATATTTTCAGAACTCTTACAAACTCCTTCCCTTTTGAAGAACTTTTCTTTGGTAATACGAGAGAAAAGTTGTTATTTTCACAAAGTTTAATATTTACATTTTAAATTTCACTACTTAAACTTTAAGTAGACTAAATTCTTTACGAGTTATTTTTTTCCCTTTTTTTTCGAAGTAAATCATAAATATAAATAAGTAAATTAGACTGAACTGTATTAAATATTAATGACAAAAAAAGAAACATTATTTATATATACCTTCCCATCAATTAACTATTGTCTAATTTAAATTAAGAGCCCAAGGATGCTTTACTAAACTTCTCTGCATTCTTATAGAGTTCGCTCTATGCGCAATTTTGAAATTAAGCGTTTGTAGTGCCCAGCGCATAAGTTTGTTATTTGAACTAGCCAGTTTTCAGCCAGTTGTTTAACGGGTGATGACCTATCTGAATGGTAAACTTTTGCCCATGTAAATAGCGTTGTAACTTTTTGATAGCAAGGAATATGCCATCATAGTCATACGCTAGCACTTTCTTTTTCCGTTGTACAATATTTTTTTCGGATTCCCTAAACTTTCTACTGAAATGTGCTATGGGATGTTTATAACCCTCACTAGCTAGTTGTGTTAGTACCATACCCACATAAATTTCAAAAACATATGTTTGCAACATTAATTCTTGTTCATAATTAGGCGAGAAGAGTGTAGGATATTTTTAGTTTCTTAAAGGCTTCTTCGCATTCAATAGTTCAGGTTATTTATCTCTTTTTTAATTTTGCCTTTTAACGTGTCAAGTTATTGGCGCAACTAAGACAAAGGACATTAGTATTTTTCGACTATAATGGCCTGCTAGTACCCAAAATGCTCTCATTTGAGTCTTAGTCGCATGTACGTTCCATTAGTAATAAAGCAATCATTTTTTTCTAAATTTTAAAATTGTTTTCATTTTTTACGAATGAAATAAAATATTTTGTCATTTTATATGATTTTTAATGTTTGCTTGATCATTATTTTTTTTAATAATTTTTTTTTTCGTTGTCTGCCAGCTAAATAAATATGCATCTCCCTGACTAACTTATGATGCTATTCATTGGATTTTCATTCACTGAATACCTATTCAAATATTCATTTGGGGTTATATCTCAGATATGCTAATTGATTAGTCCCTGTGCAAAAACCAGGTAAAGCCAATTTTTAGGGCATTTTTGACAGTGAACAATATAGCTGTTTCAATGGGTACATTCTCTCCTGTATGTGAAATGGAGTGGAGGAAAGCTATAGATACTTATTGTCGTTTTAAATTTTATTTGACCCCTATTAACAGTTTAGAAATTTTGACATGCCTTATTCAATTCCCTATTCTAAACTGAAAATAAAGTTACAAAATATATTTCAGTAGTTTAAAAAACACTATTTTAAAAATTATTTAAAAAGAAGTGCAACATTAAACATCTGATAATAATGAACCGTTATTTAATTGGCACACTTATCGGACTTCGGTAATGTAGTAGATAAGCCTTTAGTTGGCAAAATGGTGGCCAAGTTGGCGACGATCCAACTGTCAAGGAGTGCGCCCTTCTCTTGATTGTGAATATTTATGCGATGCACTTTTAAAATTCGTAAAGTCGCCAGGCTATTTCGGGGAAATGATGCGTATCAAGCAAAAATAATTATAGATACGTTATTTTCAACTATAAATTTAAATATGAAACACCTATTTTCATCTGAAGAAGATTTCGTTAGTAGTCACCTTATCTCTTGGATTAAATTTGTGATTGAAACAAATTTTACCAATTTATTAAACTCGATTGTTCAAACACGATCGAATTAAAAATAATTTTTTATAATTATTATTTTTATATACTTAAACGTTTCGGGGCCTGCAAGAAATCTATCAAAACAGTACTGATATATTACTACTATCATTATTATAATATCATAATAGTATTAGTATATATCAGAATTGCAATATATTAGTTATCTATTACCTCAGTATCAGTAATATCTATTACCTCAACTCTGATGTCAATAGCAGTTTGATGAATTTTTTTTTTACAGCCGACCGAAAGAAAGAACCATCTTTTCATATTTAATCATTTCCGAAAATATTTTGAGTTGTAAGGTATAAAATTTGCTTTACCATTTTCTACATACTTTTGAGTTAAGTGAACCAAAATTTGAACGAAATTGATTAAATGATTTTCGAGGAATTAAAATTCCAATGTGAAACTTCACTAAGGTTTTTATTTCTGAAAAAAAAGCTAATAAATCGAATTCGACTAATTTTTGATTTTGTATTTTAATATAGCATATAAGTGAATGCACAAAAAATCATATAGCTTGCAATTGAAAACCTCATCGCTCCCTATTAAAATCAATAATAAAAAATATTTGCTACTTAGTTATTTCGTGTATGAAATGACTTTAGTGTATTTTAATTTTGTAAGAGTGTGCAATATTTATTTATTTTGTTCAAATAATTCTAGAGATATAGACACAAAGAGTAAAAATATCTAGTCTATCTTTCGGATTTACTCCTTATTATGCAATTAGAGTCAGAACCATGATATATCAGGCTGTCCTGAGGACAAGAACAACAAATCTTTCTAAAAAACAGTTTCGTATATTCTGAGGAAGTACGTTATTTTGTTGAGTTGTTGTGTATGCCTGTTTAGGCAGTGGGATTCGATTGTTCTTGCTTTCCAGTGGCGCCATCTATGGCCCGGAATTTGACTTCTGCCACACCCATTCGTCGCACCCGTTTATAAGGCGTACCCATTCATACATCCATTCATTCATCCACAGATCATAATTTTGACCTGAATCAGAGAACGATCTATCTCCAGTTCAGTACCCCCAGAGGTTTTGATATGTTATGAGAACATGGAGGACTTTGCGACTCGACAGATTTAACGTGCATCAGTCTCCATTTACTACACTGGGAGTCTTCGGGGGCTCGAACCCACGAACCACTTGAACCTGGGCCAAGCGTCCTACCGACCAGGCTATTCCGGCCCATATTTTGTTTAGTTTCGTAACTTGAATTGTCGCTTGCATTATTTAATTTGCACATTGAAGTGATCCTTCAAAATATTTAGATTACCACACATTTCATGAAATTGATCATGATGATGAGGATTTGTAAAAAAAGTTAGACAAGGGTCATTCATTTTCTGTTACCCGTTTTGTAATAAAAGTAACTGCTTGAAAAAATGTAAAAATTTAAATTAAAATTTAATATTTCTATCAAAAATTTTCTTCGTTCTGCAAAGATATCTTTTGAATATTAGTGATTAAAACCTTGAAAAAACTCGAAATTTAATAATACTCGAACAAATTACCGTATTAATCAAACCGGAAAACAAGAATTCATTGATTAGAAACAATTAGTGTCTTGTATTTTTAGAAAGTTAATAGAATTTCACGTTTTACTACAGCAAAATTTGATAACTGTAAAATCTATTTATTGATATTTGTCCAAACAAAATTTGGCATCGATATTTTTATATTATTTACTCTAAAATGGTTTTCAATCTTATTCAGTTAATCTTAAAATTGGGAAAATAGAAGAAAAAAGCACTATAAATTGAAGTAAATTGCTAATTATAACTTTTTATTTACGTATTTTATAATACTAGGAGGCTCGACCCCCTGCTCGCTAACGCTCGCCAACCCCCGAGAATTGCTACGCAATCCTATGTGGTTCACGCCGTGAACCATGGCTCGCTGCGCTCGCTCGCCAATGAACACAATGTTCTAGCACAAAGACATAATATATTATCGTCAAAAACATAGTATTTTATCATCAAAGACATAGTATTGTACTTATGTAGAAGAATTCTATCAATGNTAGATTATAAGAATTTTAAATTACCAAAACTTGATAAGTTTCAAAAATTAAAATACAATGAAACCTCCAGGATGCACCACTTCTGTGTAGTGACCACTTTTGGGAGGCAAAAAATTTTTTCCACAGACTTTGTGTGGAAAAACACCTTTTGGAGCGACTATCAGAACCTCTCCCAACAACCGGACAAACCTCTGCACCAAATGCGGAAAAGGTCAAACATCGAAACACGAGAAAATATAAAAACAAAAAATATTAACGAAACAAATAAGTAAATTCAAAATATTTGTCAGTGGCTCTTAAATAGCTCTTTATGAGGATCTCTGAGAGAGATCGACAACGTCATGCTGCAGACAGAGTGCACTTAAGACGACACTATCAATGATTTATATTTAGAGTTGGAAGTTAAGGTAGAAAATAAAGGTAATTTTGGAAAAACTGAAGCATCTTAAACAAACAAACCTCTTCTCATTTTTTTAAAGCTAAATAATTTTTGTGATATAAATATAATTGTAAACTTAAACAAAAAAACATAATTCTTTATGAATTTAAAATAGTTCTATCATTCACAATTGTCAAATGCGTATTTACTCATAACTATGTCAGTAAAGATAATTTTTATGGATGCTGAATTTTATACATCGATTCGGTTTTCGTGACGCCAACACAAGTGGCATTTCATCTCTAAATAAATGACACTGAATAAAATTTAAATTGCTCTCTAAAATTCATGTACCTTCGATAACATTTTGTAAGCAATGGAGGTTAAACCTGAGAACGACCAAGCTCCATTAGCGACCATTTTACTGTGTAGCAGAGAGTGGTCGCTCCCAAGAGATTCTGCTGTACCAGTATCATATACAGTATTTTGTACCTATTATTTTGAACCTGTATTTTTGTACCTATATGCATATACTAAAAATAGCTGCAAAATAGATTGCTACATTCATTAATGTTTTGTTAATGATTAAGAGTCTAACAGGCATCCTATGAAAAATCTGTGTATTTTGCATGTAGGCATAAATTTTTTAGAAAATTAAAAAAAAAAGAAATATGAAGAATTATAACTGTCCTAGGCGGTGCTTTGGTATGCACGCGTGTAATAATCAGTTCTAGGATATTAAATATCAGCTTTTTAGAAACTATCTCATTGTTAATAGTTTTTTGGAAATTGCTTTAAAAATGTTAAAAATTGTTTTTCCAAACGTGCTTGCTTCCAAAACTTATCGCATTGGCGATATTACTAAATATAAATAAAACTGGAAAGTTCTTGTAAATTAAGGATATATTCTTAAAAAAAATTTTTAATGAAATTTTTTTTTGAAATGGTATTTGTGGATAATTTAAATTAACTTTTATTTATAGTTGTTTTGGTGAACACCGAAGTAACAGTTAAACTTGCAAGCTGCTATTCATGGGGAGAGTTTCAGAAAAAAATTGGATTATTTTGATCTCTAATTGAGTAGATACTGTACAGATAAAAAAAATTTCTGAGATTTTATAAGAAATATAATTTAACTCATCATCATCATCATAGTTAGCCAGACAGCCCAATGTGAGCTAATGCTTTCCTCTGAAGATTTCTCCATGACTACTTTCGATTTATTTTTGATCTCCAATTCTTTTCATTAATTGCAAGAAAATCAGACTCCACCAAATCAATCCATCTCAACAGCGGCCTTCCCCGCTTTCTTGTTCCAGTGGGTCTAAAAAGCAGTATCTTTTTTATTATAGTATTGTCATCACTCATTCGAATTCATTCTATTTATTTTTATGTATCTGATAATATCAGGTTGTTTATAAATCTTGTACAGTTCAAAGTTAAATCTCCTTCTCCAGTTACTGTTTTCATTTACACCACCAAGAATACCCCGCAAAATCTTTCTCTCAAATATTGTGATACAATTTTCCTCCAGTTTTGTCATTGTCCAAGCTTCAGAAGCGTATAGCCGGACAAGAGTGTTATATAGTTATAATCAAGTGCTACGTCAGAAAGAGAAAGCTAATTTTGAGTATTAGAAATACTGTAATGCCTCCCTCTACTTCGTTGCAAATAAATTGTATTCATTTAAAAGCAAACGAAATTTATTGAAATGTACTTATTTTATAAAACCAAGGAGGCTCTGCTCCCTTACACCCGTAGTTGCATCGCATTGATCTTTGTTTTTCAATATAAATGTAATGATTTATTTCTGGCATCCTCTATCTAATCTCCCTCTTTCTTATTACTACTATTAGCATCAACTCACCAGGAAAGCAAGAATTGGATTAAAATAGACTTGTTATTATTGAAATGTCTCATAAGACAACAACATCAACTCAACCTCGAGCTTATAATATAAAGAACTTTAGAGAGTAAAAAAAATAAATACCACAATGGATAAATAGCTTTGTGGCGTAACAACCACTACAATTATTAAACATCAATTCACTAGTATATAAGACATGCTAACTTGATTCAATCTTGAGGTACCTTTTGACGGATGAAGGTTGGCATTGTCTTATGGTCTTTCCCCACATTGGTGACCCGGACGTGATATGATCACAACCACTTCGATGGATGGTCCACAATGAACAGTTGACTTCCATTTGTGACTGCATCATCGTCTTCTTCTCACTGTTGCTTCTCAGTCTCATTTACGCAAATAAGGTTTTTGCACTCACTCGACTGCTAGTAGCAACACAAGTGAGATCACACACACAACCATGATCTTAATACAGCTATCATGGCTAAAGCTCAAAACACGGTGGCCTTAATCCAGCTCTCCCGGTCTTTCACAAATACGGCAACTAGTGATATCCGTTCATCGAATTCTATCCCTGATAAAATTCTAGTGTTGGAGTATTGTGGCGTAACTACCACTACGATTATTAAACATCAATTCACTAGTGTATAAGACGTGCTAACTTGATTCAATCTTGAGGTACCTTTTGACAGATGAAGATTGGCATTGTCTAATGGTCTTTCCTCATATTAACAAAGCAAAATAGTAAAACAAAAGTGTGAAAAAATATAATTATAATAATTTTCGAACAATTAAAATTTTCATAGGAAAATTGTGATAAATTCATAAGTTAAAATGCTCTTTTAACACGGCGATTTCCCTGAGTGGAAAAATCAGAATTCACCACTAGATGGCATCTTTAATAGCCATTGTAACCGCAACCTTCATATAAGATGCTTGTAAAAAAGCATAATTAATATATAATTTATAGAATAATAAACAATTTAATGAAATGTAAAAAAAAAATTTAAAAATTTCAAATTGAAAAAAATAAAAACATACGTCGATTTGAAAAAGTTAGCATACATTTACAGAATGTTAAGGGATGAGTTTAATGTCGATGACAAATATTATCGAAATTAGTAAGGAATTTAAATTACCAAAAGTTGATAAGTTTCAAAAATTAAAATACAATGAAACCTCCAGGATGCACTACTTCTGTGTAGTGACCACTTTTGGGAGGCATAAAACTTTTTCCACAGACTTTGTGTGGAAAAACACCTTTTGGAGCGACTATCAGAACCTCTCCCAACAACCGGACAAACCTCTGCACCAAATGGGGAAAAGGTCAAACATCGAAACACGAGAAAATATAAAAACAAAAAATATTAACAAAACAAATAAGTAAATTCAAAATATTTGTCAGTGGCTCTTAAATAGCTCTTTATGAGGATCTCTGAGAGAGATCGACAACGTCATGCTGCAGACAGAGTGCACTTAAGACGACACTATCAATGATTTATATTTAGAGTTGGAAGTTAAGGTAGAAAATAAAGGTAATTTTGGAAAAACTGAAGCATCTTAAACAAACAAACCTCTTCTCATTTTTTTAAAGCTAAATAATTTTTGTGATATAAATATAATTGTAAACTTAAACAAAAAAACATAATTCTTTATGAATTTAAAATAGTTCTATCATTCACAATTGTCAAATGCGTATTTACTCATAACTATGTCAGTAAAGATAATTTTTATGGATGCTGAATTTTATACATCGATTCGGTTTTCGTGACGCCAACACAAGTGGCATTTCATCTCTAAATAAATGACACTGAGTAAAATTTAAATTGCTCTTTAAAATTCATGTACCTTCGATAACATTTTGTAAGCAATGGAGGTAAAACCTGAGAACGACCAAGCGCCATTAACGACCATTTTATTGTGTAGCAGAGAGTGGTCGCTCCCAAGAGATTCTGCTGTACCAGTATCATATACAGTATTTTGTACCTATTATTTTGAACCTGTATTTTTGTACCTATATGCATATACTAAAAATAGCTGCAAAATAGATTGCTACATTCATTAATGTTTTGTTAATGATTAAGAGTCTAACAGGCATCCTATGAAAAATCTGTGTATTTTGCATGTAGGCATAAATTTTTTAGAAAATTAAAAAAAAAAGAAATATGAAGAATTATAACTGTCCTAGGCGGTGCTTTGGTATGCACGCGTGTAATAATCAGTTCTAGGATATTAAATATCAGCTTTTTAGAAACTATCTCATTGTTAATAGTTTTTTGGAAATTGCTTTAAAAATGTTAAAAATTGTTTTTCCAGACGTGCTTGCTTCCAAAACTTATCGCATTGGCGATATTACTAAATATAAATAAAACTGGAAAGTTCTTGTAAATTAAGGATATATTCTTAAAAAAAATTTTTAATGAAATTTTTTTTTGAAATGGTATTTGTGGATAATTTAAATTAACTTTTATTTATAGTTGTTTTGGTGAACACCGAAGTAACAGTTAAACTTGCAAGCTGCTATTCATGGGGAGAGTTTCAGAAAAAAATTGGATTATTTTGATCTCTAATTGAGTAGATACTGTACAGATAAAAAAAATTTCTGAGATTTTATAAGAAATATAATTTAACTCATCATCATCATCATAGTTAGCCAGACAGTCCAATGTGAGNCTTTGGTGTTTTCAAAACAAAGCAAACGTTGCCACCGGCGGAAAAGAAATACAGCCAAAATTTGGGAGCCACGTAAGAGAATTATATATAATAGATAAATTTGAAAGTTACATTAAAAAAATATTTTTTTAAACATATTTTTCACTACATTTTACTCTCTTTGGTCCAAAAAGTAAGTTATAATGTTTGGAATGATTATGAATACTTAATTTGGGCGATATTAAAGCTTCAACACAGTTTTGTAATTTCAAGTTTTGCAGTTTTTGCTCAGCTAAATAAAACGCAACGTAAAATTGAACACTCTCGTGTCATTTACGATTTTCTATATAATTACATAGAGATGAAAGAAAATCTCTTTTATTGAACATTGATAATGATATTTATTTTAACTATAAGTTATTCAATAATTTTACTATATGCAATCATGTTAACTTATATTTTGTTAGTTGCGTTATCTAATAATTTTACTGCAGGAAATAATATTATCCAATAATCTTATTATGTATGTAATTATGTAATCAAATAATTTCACTATGTTTAGTTATGCTCTTTAATAATTTTAATATAGATCTTTTTATTATCTGATATTTAAATAAAATTTGTTTACCAATGTTACATTTTAAGATAATTAATTTCAAACACATTCATAAATAATTTTTTTTTCTCCATATAAAAGCGAAAACATTCGTTCGTGAAGACGGATGATTACTTTTCATCTTAACGCATTAGAGTAGGAAAAACAAGTTTTTTCTGAGATGTTTAGATTCGGGAAATGTAAGATAGATTCTTAAAATGTTCACTTTTGTTTCGAGTTCAACGCCCGAAAAAGATAAGCAAAAATCAGTGGCTAGTTTACACGAAAGTCACGGAACAAACATCTGCTAATTTTGTTCAAATTTAAGCAGGAATTAACGCTGGAATATTAGAAATAATTTTGAAAGCTACCTGAAATTGTTAATTAGTAAAACAAAATGTGGTTAAATCAATCTTTTATTTAACAACAATTCCAAAAAAATAAAAAAAAATTTCTTTATTTATTTATATTTGATATTGTTAAGATTTTTTTTATAGCACTATATATATTTTTATAAACACTTAGTATTTTCTTTTCAAAGTGGTATTAGTAACGCAATTAAAAATAAATATTTAAAGAAATAATGAAGTAGGACGCATTTTTAATTGCTTGTAAAAACTTTTTTTAATTAATGCATCCATACATTTTCAATATTTTATTTGAACCTTTGTTCATACGTTTACATTATATATGTAAAGGTTGAAATCATTAAATTTATCATTAATAATTGGAACTTATTAGATCAGAACTTATTAGATTTTATAACCGTCGTTGAACTATCAATCCAATTTTGAGTTTACGACAATCAATGTTCAACTTCATTGCCTTGTGATTTTGAACTTCTGGGTCAAGTATTGGTCTTCGCAGAAGACTTTTTTAATGGAACTAACCCGTATTTGCGTTACATGGAGAGGAAAGTCACGAAAATCTTCCTCGGTTAGCTTGACGACAAGGGGATTCTAACTAGGACTGGGCGATACATCGATTCATCGGAAAACATCGATGTTGTGCGATCATCGCCGATCCGATGTTAAGGTTGGCGTCTTTCACGAAGCATCGGATAGTCCGATGTTCGCGCGATGTTTCCCGATGCCGCGAAGAGCGATTCTTCAGATTCAACATCGATGTTCACAAGCACGCGCGAAGAGCATTTCCCCTGATCATGTGGCGCCATCGATTGTCGTGACGATCTTTTCCCCTATGTTTCTTCCTTCGCGAATTATCAAGTAACGATGTGCTCACACGATGATTTCCGATGTGACTAGACGATCTTTTCCCCTGTGTTTCTTCCTTCGAATTATCAAATAACGATGTGCTCACACGATGATTTCCGATGTGACTGGGAGTGAAACTAACTCATCGCCAATGAAAGATGAAAAAGTGATTTCTTCATTTCGTGCAAATCCAAGAAAAGAGGAAAGTGATTCTCGGAGGATTATTTATGTTTTGTTATTTGACAATACTTTGAGATCATTTTTGTCTTGTTGAAGAAACGATCGTCTGTTTCGATAAGGCTTTTTATTTATTTACTTTTTAACCTATTTATTTTTCTTTGTTAAATCTGAAGAATTGCATTCCTTCATATGGATAAAATGTTTTCATTAATAATTTTATATAAAGCTGCAATTTTGCATAATGACCACGTTTTCAGTTATTAAAAAATGATTATTATAATTGTTAGAAAATATTTAAAAAAAATCTAATATTTTTGCAAAAAATTTTTGCAAACGAGGTTTTGCAACTTATCAAACGCAAATTTTCTTTTTAAGACAGTCGTTTCGTTTTTATTTATTTACCATTTTCTTTTTCGACTTGACTGCTTTTCCATCTTCCTTATTTATAAGAATTTTAAAGAGAGTGTGCAGTTACATTTTATTTCCACGAAATATAGTTTAGCAACATAATAATACATTAGGTCAGCAATAATTTTGAAACGAAATTTTCAAATAATTGATTTTCACAATATTGAAGCCATAATAATTTCCATCGTATCCTTTTTCAGGAAATTTTGTTTTTATACTGGTTTTTCTCCATTTCCACAAAATTATTGAAGGTTACTACCTTCAATATATCTACTGCCTTCAATAAATTATTGATTCTTCAAGAAATTCTGGAGAATGAAAGGCCAAGAGGTTATACGCATCGGCTGTTTTAAGTTTTCTAGCTTTCTCAATCCATATTTTTTTTTTTTTTAAATCTTTTTCTATTACGTTCTTTATTTTTCTGTTTATAAAGATTTTTAAATTGTTGGCTCAATGCGCATTTAAAATTTTATTTTTATAATTGTATCTATTTTATTTTTACAGTTGGCTGACATAATTCGTTTATCCAAAGATGATTTTGCGTAAAAATGATTTCAATTAATTTTTTATTAGTAATAGTCGGAAAAAGCTTGAATTGTAAGGTATAAAATTTTTTTTAAAACATATAATTTTTTACTTTAAAATAAAAAAGTTAAAAGAAATTAGTTGAATAGTTTCTGAAAAATAAATTTCAAAAAAATCAGACTTTTTGAAATCCAATTACGAAGTCAACAGTAATTTCTTTTTCCTGAACTGCACTCTATCCACAAATATCAAATATTAATTGCTAAAATATCCATGTTAAGATAAATTTATTACAATATATATGAAAGCTCAAAAAATGCACCAATTTCTTCTAATTTTATTTTCTAGAAAAATTATTTCTTAATGTAATAATTTTTTAATGTGTTTTTGTCTAAGATACCTAACCATCTTTAAGAACGTTGAAAATTAACAATAATTTTTGTTGGCTAAGGTTGAAATACTATTCTTTTTTTAAAATTCATCCTTAAAGATAATTTCTCATTTTTTTAAGCTGCATGTAAAATTTTTATGAATTATTCGTTTCACTAGTTAACTATTTATTCAATACCCTCTTTCTTTAATTTAAAAACTTCCGATTGTTTTCAGAAAAGTTTGAAGGTTGAAAAGATGTATTTTATTTAAATTGAAAAAGACAGTCTATCGAATTATTTTAATCCAAAATAAGAAAATAATCAATTTACTAAACATTGATATACTAGGATATAAAGTCATACATTTAATTTATTCCCGTCTTTATTTTTTTCTCTCCTTGATTATATTTTTTATATAACTTTATTGAAATTAAATACCTATAAAATGAATATAGTTCGTATAATGTAAATTTGATGCATTTTGGCAGATTTTCACTTTTATAAATTTTTTCTGAATATCCCCCTTGAAATCTTACTCTCCTTTTTCCACAAACACACAAAGTTTAAATTCTAAAAATCTAATATATATATTTAAAATTTTAGATTTAGTCTTACTTTACAGTAGCATCAAATAAAAAAAAA